>NW_007043112.1:18022-64560 GCF_000164805.1 Carlito syrichta
TGAGGTTTTTGACAGATTCTCTTGAGTTTTCAAGGTACACAATCATATCATCTGCAAAGAGAAATAACTTTACTTCCTCTTTTCCTATTTGGATACCCCTGATTGCCTTCTCTTCTCTAGTTGCTCGAGTCAGGACTTCCAATACTATGTTGAACAGGAGGGGTGAGAGTGGGCATCCTTGTCTTGTTCCAGTTTTCAGGGGAAATGATTCCAATTTTTGTCCATTTAGGAGTATGCTGGCTGTGGGTTTCTCATAGATGGCTTTTACTATTTTGAGGTATGTTCCCCGTATGCCTAGATGTTCAAGGATTTTTATCAAGAAGGTTGCTGGATTTTATCAGAAACTTTTTCTGCATCTAATGATATAATCATGTAGTTTTTATTTTGACATCTGTTGATGTATTTAATTACATTTATGGTTTTACGAATGTGAAACCATCCTTGCATCCCAGGGATGAAGCCTACTTGGTCATGATGGATGATTTTTGACATGTATTGCTGAATCTGATTTGCTAGGATCTTGTTGAGAATTTTAGCATCTATGTTCATCAAAGATACTGACCTGTAGTTCTCTTTCTTTGTTGGATCTTTACCTGGCTGGGGTATCAATGTGGTGTTGGCTTCATAAAATGATTTGGGGAGAGTTCCATCTTTTTCAATCATCTGGAATACCTTCAGTAGGATTGGTATCAGCTCCTCCTTAAATGTCTTGTAGAATTCTGCTGGAAAGCCATCTGGACCAGGGCTTTTTTTTGTAGGTAGTTTTCTTATTATGTAGTCAATTTCCTTGATTGTTATTCGTCTATTTAGGGTCTCAATTTCTTCTTGTTCCAACCTAGGTAGGTTGTGCGATGTCAAAAGTCCTCCATTTCCTTAAGAGTTTCAAGTTTTTTTTTTTTGAGTTGGAGTCTCACTCTGTCACCCAGACTGGAGTGCAGTGACCGCTCCCGGCCACCACAGCCTCTACCTGCTGGGCTCTGGCGATCCTTCCGCCTCAGCCTTCCAAGTAGCCAGAATTACAGGCATCACTACTACGCCTGGCTGATTTTTTTATTTATTGTAGAGATGAGGTCTTGCTGCCCAGGCGGGTCTCGAACCCGCGGGCTCAGGCAATCCACTCACCTCAGCCTCCCAAAAGCCTGGGATTACAGGTTGAGCCATGGAGCCCGGCTGTCCTTCAGTTATTTAAGGGTGGTTTCTTATACGAGGTATGACAATTAAGTTCACAAACTTGCCACTATGCACTTACGTTGGCATCGCTGTACAAACAACTCAGTAATGTTTCATAACCTTGGTATATCAGGTTCTCACAGTTGTCAACGTGTGGCAGTGTCTTGCTGACTGGCATTCATTATTGTTGTTGCATGATTTTGTGTGCCATTGCAAGAATGTTGGAAATTGAATTAGAGCAACAAACAAATATTACATTTCTTGTTAAACTTGCCAAAAGTGGAAGTGAAATCAGGGACAAGTTAGTTCAAGTTTATGGGGATAATGCCATGAAGAAAACGGAAGTATTCAAACAGATTGTTTTTCTGAGGGGAGAGTAAGTATGAAGAAAAGTCAGGGTGGCCAGTAATGGGCAGTACTGACCAAAAAATTGCAAAAATTCATTGAAGTGTGTGTCAAAATCATCGGCTTACTGTGAGAAGTATAGCAGACCAAATAAACATTGATAGAGAAAGTTAGGAAAATATTAGCTGAAAATCTTGAAAAAGTCTGATAGTTATTCCAGAAAAAGGGTTCCAAAATTGCTTTGACAGGTGGACTAGTCACTGGCATTGGTGCACAGCTTCCCAAGAGTACTTCTAAGGTGACCATGGTGATATTCAGCATTGAGGTATGTAGCACTTTTTCTAGTAGTTTGCAACCTTAATTGTCAGAACTTGTAGCTCTTTGAATATATTTATAATGACTGCTTTGACTTATTTGTTAAATCTGATACCTTGTCTCTCTCACAGGCAGTTTCTGTTGTTGACTTTGTTTCCTGTGTATGGGTCATGCGTCCCTATTTTTTTGTTGTTGTTGCCTGTATTCAAATTTATATTGTTGTTGAAAACTGGACATTTTAGATAATATATTGTAGTGCCTCTGGATCTGATTACCGTCTTCACCAGGGCTTATTAGTTTTGTTTGCTTTTTTTCTTGTATAATGACTTACTGGACTATTTTAGTGAAATCTATTTATTTCCCTTGCTGTGTGAAACCTTGATATTGCTCCTCACACAGATCAGCCTTGGGGATAAACAGTTATTCTGGGATTACAGTTGTTTTTAGCAGTTTCTTGATTCTAGTTTTCCCTCACCATGTCAGGCTGTTAGACTCCACAAATTCCCTGCTGATTACTCTATTATTCAGACAATGCCCTGAGGCATTACTTTAAGACCGATACAATTAAATTTAGGTCCCTTTGCAGAGGTTTTTGAGACCACTGCAGAAATGCTCCTTTACTTATGATGTACATCCCAATAAATGCATTGTAAGTTGAAAATATGAGTTGGCCAGGCGCGGTGGCTCACACCTATAATCCCATGTACTTTGGGAGGGTGAGGTGAGAGGATTGCTTGAGCCTGGGAATTGGAGACCAGCCTAAGTAACATAGCAAGACATTAAAAAAAATCCTCAAAAAGTTAGTTGGGTGTGGCAGCATGCACCTATAGTCCCAGCAACTCAGGGTGGGGATTCTGTGGTCTCTAGCTTGGCCAAAAAGATTGATTCTTCTACAGTTAAAATGAGGATATTCCCCCAGTGGGAACTGGAACATGCAAACTGGGAAATACAGGAGGTTTCTAGAACCAAGGGTGACTCCAGGCTTTCTCATGCTGAAGCTGTACAATCAGGAACACTGTGTACTCCTTAATGGTTGTGGTTAACATCATACATGTCAAATAAGAGGAGTGTTCTTTGGAAGGTCATAAGGGTGGGCTCCTAATGGGATAGGATTGGTGGTCTTATATAAATAGAGTGAGACGTTGTTTTTCTTCTCTTTCTCATTGTGCATGCATTTAGGAAGAGCCACATGAGGATGCAGTGAGAAGGTAGCCATCTGCAAGCCAGGAAGGGAGAGTCCTTACCAGAAGTCAACCAGGCTGGGACCTTGATCTTGGACTTTCCAGTTTTCAGAACTATGAGAAAGTAAATTTCTGTTATTTAATCCATACTGTATATGCTATTTTGTTATGGCAGCCCACACTGGCTAAGACAGAGGGGACACTGATTAGGTAGGAGTCAATGAAGCTACTCTTTTCATTGCCTTCATGAGCCACTAAGCATTGATATGGATATGTTAACTTCAAAAACCACAGTATATGAATTTAGAAAAATAAAGCCTTGATTCCTTATAAAGGGCTACAGCCTGCAAGACAGTCATCATGAGGTTGAGAAGCGTGCTTCCAACCAAGACCAGAGATAGGCACTGCAAAGGAGGAAGGGTTGAGGTAGGAGTTTTATGCTAAACAGGTTGGCTAAACAGTTTATAGAATGAGCAATGAATATTCATGAAGGTGTTCGTGACACATGCATATTGAATAAACATGAATGTAACATAAGACCTGTGTTCACTTTGGGATAGAGATTTAATATTTAAATATATGGGGAGTAGGCTGGATGCGATGGCTCAGCTTGTAATCCCAGAACTTTGGGAGACTGAGGTGAGAGGATTGCCTGAGCCTGGGGGTTTGAGACCAGCTGGGGCAACTTGGTGAGATCTTGTCTCTACAATAAATCACAAAAACTAGCTGGGTGTGGTGGTGTGTGTCTGTAGTTCCAGCTACTTGGAAGACTAAGGTGGAAGGATCATATGGACCAGCAGGTCGAGGCTGCAGTGGCCATGAGTGTGCCACTACACTCCAGCCTGGGTGACAAAGAGTGAGACTCTAACTAAAAAAAAAAAAAAATAATAAAAAATAAATAAATAAACTGGTAGTGCCAAAAATGTATACACGTTTTAAGAGATGTTATCTATGTATTATTTTTCAAAGTTGAATTGAATTATGATAGAATATGTAATTGCAGAAATCAAATGTGACTTGTATTCATCTTTTGTTACTGGTATATATTATTACAATTTGAATACAGTTTTTTCTTTTCTTAAAATATATATACAGTTTTTTGACATCCCTCTGTATTTATAATTAGGCCCTAAATGTCAAAAGGTCTTTTCTGGACACTAAGACATGCATATGTGAAGTCTCTGTAAGCTGGCCAGGACCAATCCATGGTCTGTGGTTTTACTAGGAAACAGTTACTGAAATCAGTGTCTTGTCCAATCAAATCTGTAGCTATGGCTGGTAGAACAGGGACTAGAAGTCAGTCAGCATCTAGTGAGGCTGTAAATTGTTTTAATACTGCTTATCTCGAGGTCAGTGCTTGTTTAACTGCTAGAGAAAAAAGAAAAACCTTGAAGCAGTTAGAACATAGTTTATTCTTTAAGTGTAGGGATGTGTGACTTAACTCTTGCCTGGCATGGCATTAGGTCCTGTTTATAACTTGGTGTTTTATTGCCACAAAGAATCTGCACTGTCAGTCTTAGGATGTCTATTTTAACATTAATGCTGGTTAATTATTTTGTCTAAACCACAAAAAAAAGGGAGTATAATGAGACATGTCTGACCTTCCATCCCATCATGGCTGAGAACTAAGTTTTCAAGGGGTTTATCTGGGGTGCCTGGACACAAGGAAGTCTGTTCAGTTGGTGGGTGGCTAACAATTTCATTTTAAGCTTACAAATCTCAGATAGAGTTCCATGTAAAAAGAAATGAAGAAGTAAAGCTATACTATATAAAGATTCAAGTGTTCATCATTCTTATAATAGCCACAGTTATATTAAAATAATAATTATTTTATCATTCTTATAATAGCCACAGTTTTATTAAAGTAATGATAATAATAATGTTAACAATACACTAATCCTATGGGGGTGTGAATGTAGGTGTAGGAATACTCAGCCTTCTCAGGAAAAGTATTGTAACTACACAATAATTGTAACTACTGCACTTTTCAGAAAGTACAGCATAATTATATTCAACACTATAACCAATACTGTGAGTAATTATACTAACGATGTTCTTTCAGGAGTAGCATTACATGGGAGTTAATATAATGGATTCTGTCATCAGTTGGCCTGGGTTTGAATCTACCCATGCTATTTACAAGTTTTGTGACTTTCAGCAAGCTCCTTTACCCCTCTGTGACTCAGATTCTTCATGTGGGAAATGGAAATGATTGTGCTTATCTGTAGCATTATGAGGATTAAATCAGCCTAGAATAGGACCTGACACACAGCACTGTGTGTTGGGTTCTACATCATTTAAGCCTCACAAAGTCCTTGTAATGTGTGGACTATTTCCCTCTGGTTTGCAAGATTGTCATCATTCCTAATAGTGATATCACTGCAATGATATTAACACAAGTGCAAATAATCACAATGTCAGTGTGGTAGCCAGCCTCCAAGATTACCCACAACCAATCTTATCTTCTGGTACTTAAACTTCTATGCAGTCCCCTTCCACAATAAAGAGCATTGACCACTTTAACCAACATAGCTCCCATGTAGTGAATACACTCAAGTAGTCTTGTGGTGGGGTCCATGTGATAAGAAATTGAGGCCCTCTGCCCTTGCCAATAGTCATGTTAGTGAGCTTGGAATCAGATCCAACTAATCCCAGTCAGCCTCTAGATGACTTTAGTTCTGACCAACATCTTGACTGCAACCTCATGAACCATCTAGCTGAAATGTTCAAAATTCTGGGTGTCAGAGATTGTGTGAGAGAATAAGTGCTTATTATTGTTTTAAGCCATTTTCAGGTAATTTGTTGCATCACAATAAATAATTAATGTGATTGTCTTCGTCTGTTTTGGATGCTATAGCAGGTATAACAAAATACCTAGGCCAGGGAATATATAAACAATAGAATTTTATTGCTCACGATTCTGATGGCTAGGAAGTCACCTACTGTCCCTGCCTGTGGATCCCCCACTGTTGTCTCTCTCTCTTCTAAATGCCAGCATATTTGGTGACTGGTGAGGACTATCTGCACCGTAGATGGTGACTTCTTGCTGTGTCCTCATATGGCAGAAAGGAAAAGAAGTTCCCTTATGCCTCTTTAGAAGGGCACTAATCCCATTAATGAAACAGAGCCCCTGTGACCTAATCACCTCCCAGAGTCCTACCTCTTAATATTATTCCATTGGGGATTATGTTTCAATATATAAATTTGGGGAGGGGCATAAACATGTAGTCTATAGCAATAGTCAAAGCTGCAATAAAAATGTGCCTATTTTCTAGGGTATAATAGAACACACCATGGGTTCTCAGGATTGGCATTAATTATAGGCACAAATTTAACATAACTCAAGTGACTGTACTAATTAGGTTTCTTCTAGTGTCCTATTTCACAAATGGAAACAGATAACACTATTTTTGCTTTAATAGCAGTATACATTATTCTAATACATATTACAATAACACCATAATAATATTACTAAGAATGTAATCTAATTGTGCTGAATTCACAGAGAAGGAAAAACATCATCCTAGAAGTGAGACCATTCTGTTGGGGCATGTGGTCAACCTCCATGCTACTGCTATCATTTATTCATCCATTTAATAAGCTTGTACTGAGTGTCTCCTTTGTCTGGCCACTATGCTGGTTGCCTTAGACACAGCAGAAACAAGACAAAGTCTGGGTCTCACGAGGCTGACAGTCCAGTGGGGAATGGGTAATTAAAAATCAAAATAAGGAGTATTTGTACTTGCAATGTCAATATAGTACAAAATACAACAGCAGAAAGTGACCCCAAGAGGTGTGTTATGTTAGATACAATGGTGGGGTAAGGTGGGGGTGGAGGCCCTCCAAAGAGCAAGATGCATGGTCCTAGGGAAGTACTCTCAGAAAACAGTCAATTCAAAGGCCCAAAGCCAGAGCAAGGCTCCTTGAGGTTAAAACAACCAGAATTGAGATGGTTGACAAATAATAAAAATATTGATCAACTCCAACTGCAGGCTTTCCAAACCCTATGACCTCTCTTATTATACTTATAACTTTACACTATAAACATTAAATGCAAATATGTGAAAATAGAGACCAAAATGTTATGTCAAAGTTTGATATATAAAATATAGAAATTATATAGTCCAATATACAATCATAAAATAGATACTATATATCATACAAAATGGAAATTTTATTATAGTAAGAAATAGACAATAGTAAATATCACAATATGCTCTATAACATACTGTAGACACAATTTAGTATAGTATATAACAAGCACATACAAAATTATAATATATAAACCTAACCATCAATATATATTGATAAATGCTTTATCAAACATAATTCAAATTATCACATGGTAAAATATCACAATAATTTTGAGACTCATCCACATTGTAACCAGTGTCAATATATCATTCTTTTTTATGTCTGAGTTGTATTCCACAGTATAGATGTACAACAATTTGTTTAATCATTCACCCACTGATGTATATTTGGGTTCTTTCCAAATTTTTGGCAATTATACAGTTGCTGTAGACATTTGAGTACAAGTTTTTATGTAAACATAATTTTTCTTTCTTCTAGGGTAAATACCTAGGAGTGGGATTGCTGGGTCACATGTTAAGTGTATGGTTAAGTATATAAGAAGCTGCCAAACATTTGCCCAGAGTGGATATACCATCTTTCATTCCTACCAGTAATGCATGATTTTCCATTGCTCTGCATTCTTGCTAACTCTCAAAACTATGTTTTGTTTTGTTTTTAGCCATACTAAAAGGTGTATAATGGTATCTCATTGTGGTTTAATTTGTGTTTTCCTGATAAAGATGTTGAGTATCTTTTCATCACCTTATATTTTCCATTTGTATCACATACAGCCATATGGATAAATTTCATATGGGTGGGAAGGAACGTAAAAGAACCCCAGAAATATCTTTGGGAAGGTGGGTCCTTGTAGTACAGGCTACCCCTACTAGGTAAGTATTCTAGGAACCCATTGGCACCAGTGTACCAGCTAGCATTGTTGTGAGAGGCTACATTGGGGTGTCAGTGAATTTTTTTGGAGATTCTTTGAACATGTTAGCCCATTTGGGTGATGGGTGATTTACAAGCGCACCTGCCCACACTGCAGTGTTCAGCAGGTTTTGACCCAAACGGCATGACCCCTGCGCCCCATCCTCCCTATTCACCTGATCTCAACCTGAGTGACCTTTTTTGCACAGCGTTCAGCAGGTTTTGACCCAAACGGCATGACCCCTGTGCCCCATCCTCCCTATTCACCTGATCTCAACCTGAGTGACCTTTTTTGTTCCCTTGATGAAGGAAGTCCTCAAGGGGAAACATTTTGCTGATGTGAATGAGGTGAAATAAAAAATGGCAGAAGCAGTGAAAGGCATCAAAATTGACAAATTCAAAAGTTGTTTTGAGCAGTGGAAAAAGTGTGATAGGTTTATTGCATCGAATGGAGAGTACTTTGGAGGTGACTGAAGTTTAAACATATAAGAATATACAATCTTTTAATAAACAAATTCTGGGGTTTTTGGGGTCCCCTTCATAAATCACATGTAATGACAGAACTCAGACTCAAAGAGACACACACATATATGCACAGTATGACTCCACTTATAAAACACGGTAGAAAAGACAAAATTATAGAGACAAAAACAGACCAATAATTGCCAAGGGCTGGGAGTGGGGAGAGGGATTGGCTAAAAATGGAGAGGAAAGAAATTGAGGGGAGTGAGGGAACTGTTCTCTATCTTGATTGTGGTGTTGATTGATTATATGCAATTATCAAATCTCTCAAAATTCTACACTAAAATTATTTTATGTAAAGTATGCCTCAGTAAATCTTTTGAAAGATTTCAGTTATGTTCACACAAAAACCTGCACACAGATGATTATAGCAGTCTTACTCATAATCGCCAAAACTTGGGAGCATTTAAGATGTCCTTCAGTAGGCGAATAAATAAACTGGTCCATCCAGGCAATGGAACATTATTTAGTGCTAAAAAGAAATGTGCTATCAAGCCATCAAAAGACATGGAGGAAACAAATTCACATCACTAAGTAAAGAAGCCAACCTGAAAAGGCTACATATGGTATGATTGCAACTATATGACATTCTGGAAAAGGCAAAACTATGAAGATGGTAGTTTCTAGGAGTTAGAGGGGAAAGGGATAAAGAGGTAGAACACAGAGGATTTTTAGGGCAGTGAAACTATTCTATATGCTACTACAATGGTGGCTACATGTCATTCTTTATTTGTTCCAACCCACAGAATGTAGAAAACACATTCTGTGATGTCACATCAAGAGTGAATCCTAATGTAAACTATGAACTTTGGGTGATAATGAGAATCAGTGTAAGTTCACCAATTGTAACAAATGCACCACTCTGAAGGGGTATGTTGATAACAGAAGAGGTTGGGCATATGTGGGCATAGGGGATATATGGGAAATTTTTGTACCTTCCAACCAATTTTTCTGTGAACCTAAAACTTATCTAATAAATAAAGTCATATATAGATATATATGTTATAATAAATATGACAGAAATAATTAAAAGTCATTTACAATAAAATAGACATTTGCAATAAAATGTATTTTCCTTCATGAGGCTTCAGTATACAGAGGATGGTCAGATGATTGTGTCCACTGATGCCTAATGTTAACAAGACACCCTTATTGGGCTCTGCCTGCTCAGATCCCTTCTATTATGTCACCCCTAAGAAGTCACTTCATTCTCCCCGTTAGAAGCAAATGAGGCCCAGGGGAGGTTGTGGGGAAGACCCAGGGTCCCTAAGTGGATCAGTGATCAGTGTTGGCACTAGAATTTGAGCCTACATCCCTACCTTTCATTGTTCTGCTTGCATCACTCCTCATGTAAATAGGAAGCTCAGCTTAAGCTTGCCTGGAGCCCCCATGTCACCCCTGGCCCACCCTGGATCTATCATTCCCCTGTGCCTAGTGAGGAACACAGAGGCAGGGGTCCATAAGGCTAGAACTTCATCCTCATCCCCATCTCCCTGGGTTCCTGCCCATGAAAATGCAGAGAAGCAATGCTGGAGAACCTGCAGCAGCCAAGGGTGACTGAAGGGCCTAACAAAGCAATGTGGGCAATGAGGAATCGGCAGACATCATGGTAGTGGGGGCTGATGTGGAATCAACAGCACCAGAATTTAATGGGAGGGGGTTGGGCCCTGTAATGGGTTGTAAACAGATAGTGTGCTGGTCACTAATGGGAGGGGTCCTATGGAGAAGGGGATAGTGGGGGCTCCAAAATACAGGTAGAAGTTATGGTTCATCATCATTTGCTGTCCTTACTTGAAGACGAGAGATAGGTTAACAGGACACATCATCCTGGGGGCACCACCATATGCTGTGCTGGGGAAAGTGTTAGACACTGCTAGGTAAGTAATGGGAGATAATTGGTCACCACTGTGATAGACAAGTAAAAAGAGGGGGATAAAGAGACATCCTGCTAGAGGTGTAACAAAAGTATCTGGACAGACTATTCAGAGGGTTGAAAAGTGGTCATAAGATTCTGTGGAGTATGGAGGTTACCAGACATTGTCACAAGTAGGATGAAGTAACAGATATTATAATGGAGTGAGATAACTGGGAAAGAGATGAGAAGCTCTCTAGAAACTATTTCCTGGAATTCATAAAGTGTGACACACATAGGAATAAAGTAAAATGGGGTTAATGAAGGGTGATCAGACATTGTTCTGGGATGAGTTAAGAAGGGAGAAGAGAGGCGATTTCCAGACAGCCTTCTGAAGATCAGTAGATATCGTTCTAAGTTGGGGATAGTAGTGGGTCACAAGACATCCTAAATTGGGGGAATAATAACGACATCTCAGATATAGTGCTGGATGAGGTAAAGGGAGGTAACAGTCGGCCAGCAGATATTGGTCTAAGATGGGGAAGGTATGTGGTAGATCTTCAGATACTGTGAAGAAGTGAGATGGAGAGTTAATAATGGATCAGCAGACACTGACCTAAGGTAGGGTAATAGGATGTATCACCAATCACTACCTGAGTAGGAGTTACAGAGGAATCCCAGTCCTGTTCCTTTGACTATGTTCTGTCTCTTGGCTCCTACCCTCACCTCCCTATGCTGCCCTTCCCCAAGACTAGAGTATCTCTGCACAGCCAAACCATATTCCACTCCCAGCATTACGAATGGACTAGCTCTAGACATACCATTGTGCAGGTTCCAGAGGGGTCCCCCAGCAACTGAGCATTGATAGATGATCTGCCAGCATCTGTGAGGCCACTGCTGCCTATCTAGGGTTGGACATCTAATTTCCAAAGATTTACCAGTCTGCTCATGGCCCCTGCTCATGGCCCGTCCATACTATTGGCGTTAGGCACAACTCTCAGGGCAGGATGAGCAGTGTATAGGTTGGGTTCTGGGAGGAGTGGGGCACCGGCAAGCTGCAACTGGGGCAGGGCAGAGCTGTGCATGCAGGGGAAGAATGAGTGGCCTTTTTTTGCAATCACTTTGGGGTTGTGGGATTTTGGAGTCATGGCAGGGAATCCTGGAAGCAAGCATCCACGTGGAATTTTCCATAGCTCAGTTTCCCTTCTTTAAACGGGCTGGCATAAGGCCAGAAGTTCCACACTGACTTTTTCATTTTAAAGCCAGGAAGACCCACAGTCCAGGTAAAGACTGGTGGTGAAAAAGTCTGGTGTGTTTTAGGCAGGTTGTTTCTTCCTAGCCGAGCCTCTTATGCTGCACTATATAAAGAATTGGACAGAAGTCATGCAATGAGCAAGGATCAACACTCCACAATGTGCATTGATGGAATGCCTGCTGTATGGTAGTCATGAATCTAGGCCCATAGTGGTGAACAAAACAATGGGAAATGCTCTAGTGTTTAAGCCACAAACAAATAAGTAAAATACTACAGGGTATCATGGTAGCAAGTGCTATAGTGAAGAATCAAAAAGGAAAGGAGCCCACTGGAATTTTAACCAGTCAGGGAAGGGCAGGAAGGGCCTGAGGAGGTACCATGGGAGGAAAGACATGAGAGAGCAACCCACACAGTCATAATGAATTGTGCTCTTTGCAGAAGGCACTGCAAATACAAAGGCCCAGAGGTAAGAACTGAACTGATGTGTTGAGGCACATGGTAGAGTTGGTTTTAATATGAGTTACTGATGTGTTATTATGAAAGTCATGTCATTAAGGAAGGCAAATGTGGAACTTCAAGTCAGTGACAAGCACAGAAGAAAAAAAGGAAAGCAACTGAGTTGGAAGACGTATGACCACAGAAAGGAGATTTAAGTTGACCCAGGTAGCCTTCAAGTTCTTACCTCATAGGCTTTCCCAAGGGTGGTGTGAGCTCAGAAGACACTGTCCTATGGGTCAAAAGACAATGTAAGAACTTGTAAGGCTCAGAAACACTTGTGGTGGCTAATGGGGTGGGGGGAGGTTTTACACATCATGGTGTTACATGACAATGGGGAGTCAAAACATACTCTGAGGCTTATGTCTATATATATAAGGAATTTTTAATGCAGTGTCTCTTCCTTGAGAAGCATTCAGTGGAGAATTGAATATGCACAACTGTGTTAGATTCAAAAAACAGTCATGATTCTGTTAGACAACATGTTCTTCAACAAACAACTCAAAGAACTTAGATTTATCATTATCATATACATTACATTGTTTTACCATTCAATTTTTGGTACTGTACGTATTCCACAGTAAACAGGATTATCATTAACATAACTTAATATAATCTTTCTTATAAAGAACTTGGGAATAGTGTTCCATCAAATTTTCATGACAAGGTTCTTTGTAATGCACCAAATAGACTCAATTCCTTATCAGTATGAATGCCCCACCGTCTAATGAAGCTGGTGACTAGGTGGAAATGATCCATCAATTCATTCAGTGCCCTCTCAGGAGTCCTTTTCTGAAGAGTAATGTGTGCCACTCTGATGTGGGCATTTCTCCTTATGATAATATACACATTTTCTCTGCATGAATTCAATAATGTACAATTAGACTTGTCATCAATGAAGTTTTCAGTTTCTCTCAAGTGTGAATACTCTGGTGCACACGTAGTACTGATTTCTGAACAAAGCCTTTCCCACAGACTGTACACTTGTAGGGTTTGTCTCCAGTGTGTGTTGTCTGGTGTTTATTCAAATTTGACCTGTCAGTGAAGGCCTTCCCACACTCAGCACACACATAAGGCTTTTCTCCTGTGTGAATTCGCTGATGCACTTGGAGCTGTGATTTTTTAGTGAAAGATTTTCCACAGTCACTGCATTCATAAGGTTTCTCTCCAGTATGAATTCTATGATGTGTAATCAACTCTGACTTCTGTCTGAAGGTCTTTCCACATTCAGAACAGATGTAGGGCTTTTCTCCTGTATGAGTTTTCTGGTGTTTGCTGAGATTTGACCTGCCACTAAAGGCCTTTCCACACTCAGCACACGCATAAGGCTTCTCTCCTGTATGAATTGGCTGATGCACCAGGAGCTGAGACTTGGAGGTGAAGGATTTCCCACAATCACTGCATTCATAAGGTTTCTCTCCTGTATGAATTCTCTGATGAGTAATGAAGTTTGACTTTCGGATAAAGGCTCTTCCACACTCTGTACATACATAGGGTTTCTCTCCTGTATGAATTTTCTGGTGCACAATGAGTATTGATTTCTGGTTGAAGGCTTTTCCACATTCATGGCATTCATACTGTCTCTCTCCAGTATGAATTTTCTGGTGTATATTGAGGTGTGACTTTTGGGTGAAGGCTTTTCCACAGGTACTGCATTTATAAGGTTTCTCTCCAGTATGGATCCTCTGATGTGTAATTAAGTCTGACCTCTGAGTGAAAGCCTTTCCACACTTAGAGCATATGTAGGATTTTTCTCCTGTATGAGTTTTCTGGTGTGTAATGAGATTTGACCTGTTGGTGAATGCCTTCCCACATTTACTGCATATATATGGTTTTTCTCCTGTGTGAATTCGTTTATGCACATGGAGTTGTGACTTGGAAGTAAATAATTTCCCACAGTGACCACATTTATAAGGTTTCTCTCCAGTATGAATTATTTGATGTGCAATCAAGTGTGCCTTCTGAATAAAGGCCAGCCCACATTTCATGCATACATATGATTTTTCTCCTGTATGAATTCTCTGATGTACTGTGAGTGCTGACTTCTGAGTGAAGGCTTTTCCACAGTCACTACATTCATAAGGTTTCTCTCCAGTGTGAATTCTTTGATGTATAATCAACTCTGACCTGTAGGTAAAGGCTTTCCCACACTCAGTACATATAGAAGATTTCTCTCTAATTTGACCTTTCTTATGTGTAATGAGGTTGGAACTATTGCTGAAGACCTTCCCATATTCAGAACATATATGGGGCTTCACTCTTGTGTGAATTCGTTGATGTACCTGAAGTTGTGACTTGGAAATGAAGGATTTCCCACAGTTACTACACTCATATGGTTTTTCTCCCGTATGAATTCTTCGATGTGCAATCAAGTGTGTCTTCTGGATGAAGGCCTGGCCACATTCGATACATATATAGGATCTTTCACCTGTATGAATTTTCTGATGCATCTTGAGTGTGGATTTTTGTGTAAATGCTTTGCCACAATCACTGCATTCATGGTGTCTCTCACCAGTATGAATTTTCTGATGTATACTGAGATCTGAGTTATAAGAGAAGCCTTTCCCACATTCACTGCATTCGTAGAGTTTTTCTCCAGTATGAATTCTCTGATGCCTGAAGAGAGAAGATACTTGAAAAAATGACTTTCCACATTCATTGCATTTAAAGGGTTTCTCTCTAGTATGTGTTTTCTGATGTATAATGAATTCTGGCTTCTGTACAAATGCTTTCCCACATTCAATACATACATAGAGTTTTTCTCCTGTATGAACTTTTAGGTTTATGTTGAGCTGTGACTTTTGAGTGAAGATCTTTTCAAATTTGGCACATTCATAGGATTTCTCTCCAGGATGAATTTTCAGAGGTTGAGAGGATACTTGCTTATAACTGGGCAATTTTCCACATTGACTATGGTTCCATAATTTCTCTCCTGTTGGGAGTATGCTCATGGTCAGTATAGGAAGAAATTTTACCATTTGGTCTTTTTTACAGTCTTTAATGCATGATTTCTAATATGGCTGTATAAACCTAAATTATCCTTAGCACCACTTCCAAATGAGCCACATGAAAGAAAATAATGATTGGGGTCACATGAGTTATTTCTCTAATATCCTTACATTCATAATGCCTCTGTGTAGTCAATATTTTCTTGATGAAAGCTGTATCACTTAGAGATTTATTTTCTTTGCTGATAGCTCCCTACCTGCAATCTGCCATAATTATTCTAGAGTGAAATACAACCTAATATCATGTCTATCACCAACTTTTCTTTCAATATGGAAAGTAATCTTTTCATACATTCTCTTCTTTAAGGTTTAAAACCTAAACTCCCCTTCTCAAATGAGAAAGAGGTGACTTTAGCCCAAAGAACAGCTAGCAGAGGCTAGAGGAGAGAGTGCAAATGGCTCAGCTAGGTTGAACACAGAGAAAAAAGTGAGAATGAATAATTTGATGAGGAGGGTAGTAATAGTATTGACAGGAAACACTCCTCAACAGTTGGAGGAATTAAACTAGATGAACATATAGCACCATGGATTGATGTGGAAAAAGTATGGTAAAACACAAGACAAGCTAATGATTCAAATCCCTAATTCAGTTTGCATGTTACAACATGCATGAATTTTAAAATGTTTCCATCATATAAAATAGATAACACAGTGGCTTATGATAGGAAGGGAAGTGGGTGTGGAGAAAAGAGAGAAAGGGGAATATATCACAAAAATAAAATAAGAGAAAATCTTCACCCAGAGTCATGATGACAGCATGTCCTAAAATGAGAACTATGATTAAACTGAAACCCCATCAGATGAAGTATAAAAATGAAATAATATAAACAACAGCAAAACACAACCAGCTAGGCAGACACCCTAATCAGTATGGAATTACTCAAGCAACATTAGAAGCACATGTTAGGAAGGGTAATTAATAATGCTAAAACAGCAGAGAGGTATTCCCAAAGATTCAGTGACAGTGACATCTCCACCCCCGCCGCCCCCCCTCACTAGTCATCAGCAGAATGAAAGACATGAAGAACTGGAAAGAAGTGAGAAATCTTATGGCAGTGCCTATGGAGAAAACAGGAAGTGAGCCTGATTGGAGATAAAGTTCTAAGGTACCTCAATGTGAGAAAGAAGAAATAAAAGGGGACTAGCAAGCATGGGAGTGTGTGGCACATAGTAATTATGAAATAATATGAATATAAATGCCTGACTGTATAGACTCTAGGGCTACGGGGAAAGTAGAAAAAAATGTTAGGAAAAAGGAGCATACTGAAAAGAGAAAGATATTTAATGAGACAGGTTAGCACATGATTCAGAATTCAAAAAGCCAAGGAAGAAGACAGAAATGACAAAGGTAATGCAGGTAAAGGCATTTAGTTATTTGAGAGGCCAATGTCAAGGGGCCTCAGGCAATACAAAAAATTTAGACCTTTCCAGAAGAGTCATCTTAATAGTATTCCAAAGATACCAGCCTTTCTCAAGATAGCTGAAATTTCCTGTCTCCCATGAACTTTGGTCACTCTTGCTTACCTGGATAGCTCTGACGTGGGCTCTCACCCTGCAATGCCCATGGCTCCTTTCCTTGTTCCAACATGAAAACCTCTGCTTCAGGAACTTGATACCCTGTTCATGGGAAATGATAATGGTCTGGGTCCAGCTAATTATGATTAAATCCAATCAATAAAGTCTTATTGTTCAGTGAGGGTTTGTCCTTCAGAAAAGTAACCATAACTCTAAGAACAGAGTAATATTCTGAGTGCCCTAAAGAGATACAGAATCCTGAGCAAATCAAGGATAAAACCATCACATATTAGAGAAGCCTGATAGCATTCATCAACTGAGAATAGAAACACTCTCAGTGAGGGCTCTTTCAGATACCAAGGTGACTGTGCTTACCTAATGAGAGCAGGTGGCTGTAGGTCTCCAGCATCACATCCCAGTACAGGTTTCTCTGAGAAGGGTTTAGGTGGTGCCACTCCTCCCTGCTGAAATCTATGGCCACATCCCTGAAGGACACTGATCCCTGTAAGGGCACATTACTGTTCAATGTGAATCATTAGCTTTGGGAGATGGAGAAACTACATTTAGGAATATGGAACATGAGTCTTGTTTTTAATCTACCTCTTCTTTTTAAAAACATCCTAAATTTCACTAATATTTTATTATGAACATTTTTAAACACATAAAAAATATAAAAGAATTATACAGTAAAAACGTGTATACCCATCACTTAGGCACTATCAGTAACACTTTACTTGCTTTATCATACAATTAATCATTCTTGTATCTGTCCATTGATCTATCTTACTATTTTGCGAATTTCAAAATAAATTGCAGACACCACCACAAATCCTCCTAACTACTTCAGAATGCAAATCATTAACTAGAGTATAATACTTATTGTCTTTTTTGGTGAAATTGACATACAACTAAATGTAACAACGTTTAGTGTACCATTTAAACTTCTAACTAATGTATACACTTGTACAGTCCAGGAACTTTTAAGAAATAATATTTTAAATAGGATGTATATAAAATATCTAGTTTTACATATTTTATGGAACACTGAAATTCAATAAAGAATTTCTGCCATTTGTTCTGTACTACAGTTGGTCAATTACTCATTTTTAAAACTGACAATTGAAACAGGTTCTCTCTTAGCCATCTAGCAAATCAACAAACAACTGGTGATAGATAAGCTTTCTGAGCAATTTAGGACAGCCATTATGCTAGTCTTTTTTTTGAGTTGGAGTCTCACTCTGTCACCCAGACTGGAGTGCAGGGGCCGCTTCCGGCCACTGCAGCCTCGACCTGCTGGGCTCTGGCGATCCTTCCGCCTCAGCCTTCCAAGTAGCTGGAAATACAGGCGCGCGCTACCATGCCTGGCTAATTTTTAAATTTATTGTAGAGAAGAGGGCTCGCCATGTTGCCTAGGCGGGTCTCAAACCCGCGGGCTCAGGCAATCCACTCACCTTAGCCTCCCAAAGCACGGGATTACAGGCTGAGCCACCGAGCCCGGCTTTATGTTTCTAATCTAGCAATTTGAATGACTTAGAAAATAAACAAGACTAAAGTTTTTTTAAAAGAAGACATAAGTTAATTAAGGTTTTGAAAAGTTCATTAATGTGTTGAGACACATTGAGGGCCCCCAAAAGAAAAAGTACATTTTACATGGGGGAATAAGTTGACATTTGATAGAGTTGAAGAATTTAAGTAGGAAGATAAGAGATGTAACATAGAACATATGGTGAGGGGGACATTCCCTAGAAAAGACAAGAACAAAGGTGGAGAGATAGGAAAATATACAATGAGTTTAGGGAACAGCGAACAGCTATACAAAAATGGAAAGAAGTCTGCATGATGTGCCAGAAAAGTGTTTAAATATAAATATAAAATGAGGCAGTTAATAAAATAACTGTTTCCACATAGAACTGTATATATTTTAAAAAACAGTATACTAGGGGCTCGGATACCCCTCATGCACAGCAATTTACAGAAATACTAGACAGGAAATCATCAAGTCTACAGAAGAAGCAACAGTATCTAATAGATGTTACTAACAGTATCTAATAGATAGAATACTGCAACCAACAACAGCAGAATATACATTCTTTTCAAGTACCCATTGGAAAATGACCAAGATAGACCATATCCTAGGCTGTGAAACAAACCTCAACAAATGTAAAATAATTAAAACAATATAAAATATGTTCCCCAAGAAATCAAACAAAAAAATCAAAACAGAAATAAAACAGAAAAATCTTTAAGTGAATTAAAAAATAATAATAAAAGCTATCTGGAAAAAAAAATCACAGAAATACTTGAAAATAAGCAACACACTTCTAAATGACCTATAGGTCAAGGAAGACATCTCAAAATTAATTTTAAAATACACAGAACCGAAAGACTGTGAAAATACAATCTATCAAAAACTGTGGGATGTATATAAAGCAATGCTGAAAGAGAAATTTATAGTACTAAATGCTTAAATTAGAAAAGGAAAATGGCCACAAATCAATAATGTATGTTCCTACCTCAAGAAACCAGAAACAAAAGAGCTAAAGAGCTCTAAAGCAAGCAGAAGGAACAAATAATAAAAAGCAGGAATCAATGAAACTGAAAAAATAGAGTGGAAGAAACCCAATATGACACAATCTATTTGTTGGGGGAAAAAAATCAATAAAATTGATAAACTTTGCTGATTGACATACTTGTCAATCAGACTGGCAAATATAAAAAGACACATGTCACCAATAATAAGAATAAAACAGCTCAGGCAAGGTGGTCAAAACCTGTAATCCCCAAATGGTTAAATCCTGTAATTCCAGCACTTCTGGAGTCTGAGGTGGGAGGATTGCTTGAGCCCAGATGTTTAAGACCTAGACCACATAGTGAGGCCTCATCTCTACAAAAAATAAAAAATAGTAGTTGGTCATGGTGGCATCCACCTGTAGTCCCAGCTATACTAGGCTGAGGCAGCAGGATTACCTGAACCCAGGAGGTCAAGAGTGCAGTGAGTCATGATTGTTCCACTACACTTCAGCCTGGCGACAGAGTGAAAACGTGTCGCCAGAGTGAAACCCAGAGTGAAACCATTCAAATGAACAAACAAACAGGAAATATCATTATAGATCCAGCAGTCATTAAAAGAAAGATAAGAAAATACATATACTCCATGCTAATAAATTCAATAGCTTAGAAACACTAACCCCACAAAAATCACAAACTACCAAAACTTAAAACTTTCAAAATAGGTAAGCTAAATAATTGTATGACCAGTAAATTAAATTAAATCCATAATTGTAAAGCTCCTGAAAAATAAGTCTCTAAGCCCAGATAGTTTTTCCAGGGAATTCTATCAAACTTACAAAGAAGAGTAAGTCTCATTTTTATGCAATCTCTTCCAGAAAATAAAAGAGGAGGAACACTTTCCGACTAAGTATTAATTTAGTTAAAAACTAAGTTTTTAAACTCATTATTACTCTGATATAAAAATCAAAGGCAGTACAAAAAAAAAAAAAGAAAACTAAAAGCCAATTTCTCTCATAAACTTAGATGGAAATAACCTCAACAAAATACCAGCAGATTGAATTCAGCATTGAATAAAAAGAATCATGTACTACCACAACTGGAATTTATGAGGGAACTGTCTGTACTACATTTTCTAACTCCCTGTGAATCTATAATAACTTCAAAATAAAAAGTTAAAAAATACAGTTACTCAAGAAAGATTATTTTCAAAACATACAGAACATTTTGAAATGGGCAAGACTGGAAGATCAGTCATGAGACTCACTGTACAACTGACGTGAGAGATTATGAATACAGTTGACCCCTGAACCAACACAGGTTTGAACTGTGTGTGTTCACATATACATGGATCTTTTTCAATAAAAGTTACACAGCTAGTGTGCCTGCTTTTCCTCCTTTCCCATTCACTTTCTGCATACCTCTTCCACTTCTGCCACCACTGAGACAGCAAAACGAAACCCTCCTTTTTCTCCTCCTCCTCCTCCTCAGTCTAATCAATGTGAAGGCAACAAGGATAAAGACCTTTATGAGAACCCACTTCCACTTAAGGAACAGTAAACTTATTCTCCTTTCCTTATGATTTTCTTAATAAAATTTTTATTTCTCCAGCTTATTTTATTCTAAGGATACAGTATATAATACATACAACATATAAAATATGTTTTAATCAACTTTATAGTATTGGTAAGACTTCTCTGGTCTGGTCAACAGTAGGATATTAGTAGTTAAGTTTTGGTGGAATCAAAAGTTAAATGAAGATTTCAACAGTACCCAACCCCCTGTGTTGTTCAAGGATCAACTGTACTTACTTACCTAAAGTATGGCTACAGTGCTGTCAGAAATGTAGAAAGAAATTGATATTATTAAGAAAGTAGAATTGACGATGAATGTAAAGGTGAGAAAAAGGATTCAGAAATAATTCTTAGTTATCACTTTTGTGTCATTGGGTAGATTCTGGTGCCAAAGATGGATTAAGAACTACAGGAGGAGGCTAGGGAAAGAAGATGAAACAAAATGATTTAAATTTTGTATATTGAAATCTAGGTGACAGAATATACATAAGGATGCAGCTGAATAGAGAACTTGTGTGAAGATGAAAATTCAGAAGTCATATGTATAGAACAGGTCACTGAATTCAGGGAAGGACATGAGAAACAAAGCAAAATTACAGAGTATATCGTGAAAAACATATTACAGAATGAAGAACTTGGAGAAAGAAACTATTAAAGATATCTATGATTATTAATATCTAAAAGCATAATTCTTAAAGACTACTTTTTAATTTCTTCATTTAATTGTGTTCAGAGATTAGTTTGTTTCTTTGTGATATGTGTTGATTCTGTTTATGAGGCTCACAGCATCATCATTTCTTTGAAAATGTTCCCTATGTACCTGAAAAATATACACGTCCTCTTATTTTTCTTATGCCATATACTTGTATATTCACACCTTACACACAGAGAACCCCAGTCCCCAAACTCTGTCAACAAGAATGTAATGAGGAATCAAGATGTCATGTTAGGCAGGAACGTAGCTTTGATACTTCACCAAATGAGCTTCCTATAGTTTGTTCAGAAAGAAATCTCACTCAAAGAGAATAATAAACATCTCGCGATATATAAAGGTATTATAGGTAAAAAGGATACAAAAAACAGAGATTAAGAATACAGTTGAAGCCGGACTTGGTGGCTCAGCCTGTAATCCCACGCCTTTGGGAGGCTGAGGTGAGTGGATTGCCTGAGCCCACGGGTTCGAGACCTGCCTGGGCAGCGAGACCTCATCTTTACAATAAAAAAAAAAAAAAATCAGCCAGCGCATGCCTGTAATTCCGGCTACTTGGAAGGCCGAGGCAGAAGGATTGCTGGAGCCCAGCAGGTCGAGGCTGCGGTGGCTGGGAGCAGCCACTGCACTCCAGTCTGGGTGACAGCGTGAGACTGACTCAAAACAAAAAGAATTCAGTTGAAATACACTGATGTACAACAGAACATATCATATCCACCATAAATCCAAGGAATTCACTAAAGCAACTCATTACTTATGAAAAAGCAGATCAACTAAAAATATGGTTATATAAATTTCTGAAAAACAAATAGGCAAAACTCAGTAAAGAAAAAAGGAAAAAAGCAACACAAAAATGAAGGTCTCCCAAAAAGCAATGAAAAGATCCTGTGAAAACACAAAACGTGGCAAAGAGAAATTGAGATGAGTAACATGAAATGGAAACAAGGGTTTTGAAAGGAAAAATAGAAAAAATATAAAAAGAAAATTTAATAAAAACATCCAGCAAGCCGGGCTCGGTGGCTCAGCCTGTAATCCCGCGCCTTTGGGAGGCTGAGGTGAGTGGATTGCCTGAGCCCGTGGGTTCGAGATCCGCCTGGGCAGCCAGACCTCATCTCTACAATAAATCAAACAATCAGCCTGGCGTGGTAGCGCATGCTTGTAATTCCGGCTATTCGGAAGGCTGAGGTGGAAGGATGGCAGGAGCCCAGCAGGTGAGGCTGCGGTGGCCGGGAGCGGCCACTGCACTCCAGTCTGGGCGACCAAGTGAGACTCCAACTCAAAAAAACAAAAACAAAAACAAAAATCCAGCAAACATAAGAATCTTTGAAGTGGCAGTATCGAACTGTTATCATTATTCACAGTACAAATTTAACAGATATTGTCTTGAACAACAGATAAGAAGATGTAGTTCAAGAGGTTAATGTTAAAAAGGTGGCAGTAAAAGAACAAAACAAATTAAAAAAAAAAAAAACAAGCCCCAAAGCTTCCAAATTACCAGAAGGGACAGAAACAAGGCAAAATTAGAGAGTATATCATGAAAGACATATAAAAGAAATATCTATATTATAAGTAAATATATGTTTCCACTGCTATCCAGAAGAAATACACAAGGACTCTGAAGGACTATAGTAAAAGAAAAAGAAAAGGCAGCCTCCACCTTAATATTAGACAGAGATGAATTTTAGGTAAAAAAAAAAAAAACCCAACATGACAAGGACACAATCTGAAATGATTTCAGATGCTGTTACTATCACTGCACTAAATTACAAAGCATCAAAATTTACAACAGAAAATACAGGAAAATATAGATTAAAAATATATTTGTGGTGGGGAACTTTAAAATAATATCTCTCAGTTCCACAAGATCAAGTGGAATGATGAGTAATACTATAAAAAACTTGTAATTATATAAGATGCCTTATTGATATCAAAGTCTATATCTTAGAAACATGTATTTTCAAGTGCCTATGTAACGTTCCAAAAACAAAACAAACACTTAATGACCTTTCAAAAAGCAAATCTCTCCAATGTTGCAATCCTAATTTCATTAAAAGTATATATTTTCAAGTGAAAAATTTAAAACTTAGAAATGAAAATATGGTAAATGATAATTAAAGCTTTAATGGGATATTTAATGTTCTAAAATTCATACTTTTTAATCTAGTTTTTTTATTTATTTGCATTAGATACATAATTTTTCTAAATTATCTTAGTACTGTTTTGCTACATATAATAGCTTTAGATGTACAATATTTGTATTTTTGAGATTTTTTTAAAGGACATTTTACTATTTCGTTTTGACTTTGGCTTTGGAATGGGCTGCTGCGAAAACAGTATCTGTTTCACTAATTCCAGTGAAAAATTATTAGGCTATTTTTTTTCCTATTCTTCAGTGCAGTTAGTTAATATACTTGACTTCTGAATCACTTTTCATAATTTCCAGTTTTTTCAAGCAACGAAGTTAACATTGTAAACAAAAGAAAAACCAAAAACAAGGTTGAGAATAATTTTAGATACTCTCCCTTACCAAAAACTTTGATATAAAAATTAACTATAAAATACATGATCTTTTCCATCATTTTTGACTGTGCTGGAAGTGCTAAATCAACATTTTAATTTCTCAAGGATTTTAAAACCAGTTGTTCTTACCAATTTTGACATTTATTTTTTGTAAAGTTTTATTATTTTATGTTTTTATATTTTCATATGAGTTTATGTAATACTCATTCATGATAGTTTTAATCTTAGCAGCAACTATTTCTTTTGTTTTGTTACATATATTGATTATATGTACTTTAACTCTTTTTTCTTGATAATTACCACATAGAATCAACTTGTGTATCTGGTAAACATCTTTATCAATGACTTTATTGTCTGTAACTGATTCATCTTCTTTTTTGTCCTTATTATTCTTTCATATTTATTGAGTTTTTTTCATTTCAGTTGAAAACATAGCTTATACCTTAGATCTTCTTTATTTTTCAAATTCCTGGATTTGAAAAAAGAGCATTTAAATCTATATTCTGCCCCCCCATCTGTAGTTTAGCTCTACTACATAAACTTTAATATGTAGTATTTTATTTATTTAAATATTTTTAATTATGGTAAAACACAAAATTTGCCATTTTAATCATTTTAAGTGTCCAGTTCAGTGGCATTCACATTGTTGTGCAAGAGCCTTTTACTTTGTATTTTAAATTTAATGTTCTTGGACAAAGAACAGAATCAATATTCTAGCAAAGGTTTATATTTATGGTTTGCTTTGCTCAATGTTTTGACAGTAGTGTGATAAAATGGCCGATGGTAAATTTAATGATTTCTGTTAATTTTTACTTATATAGTTCAAAGATACATTATTAGTTAAATAAATGTTGATAATTTTAAGAATTCTTTGTATATTACTCCTTCCCTAAGTATGAATCATCCCTCTTCATCTCTTTAGGTGTTTTTCCTCTTAAATTCCTTTTGATCTTTTGCTAATATTGCATCCCCAGCTTTCTTTAGGTTCTTGTTTCCAATTCAATCTTTTCCCAATCTTTTATTTTTAAATGACAAAAACAGCCCCTCACAGCTGAGACTTGGCCTGGTACCATGAGTTAAGCCTCACTGTTTCTAGACTAGCCTGGCAGGATCAGTTATTCTCCATGGTGCTACACAAAAACAATCTCACAGAACACCAACAGCACATAAGAACACTCTCTGACCATGAGGGTGCAAAATAAAACCAAGACCACTCTGTCATCATGTCTAAGCATAGACAAAAATCAGAACATTCTTCAAATCACAAGAGTGAACAAACACCTTCTTCCTTATTCTGCCTATTACAAGTGATTGCTTCTTTTTTACCAATTATAACTTTAGCCTTAATCCATCTTCCCTATCTTCTAGATAAAAATTAGCATACCAATCATAAAATTGCCCAACACCAACAGCGGTGGAGGTTCACTGAGATTTAGTCAACACCTGTACTATAATGTGACTAAACCCAGAAGTGAAACTGCTACTTCTTATATATGCAACAGAAGGGGAAGACATGACAAAAATGTTCACTGTTACGCTATTCATAATATCACCTGTATTTCACCAAACATTTAAAAAGCAATGTACAAAAAGTTGGTCTACTATGCCACTTTTTGTGAAATCAAAAGAAAAAAATTTATAGTTGTTTTACCTGTATACAGAACTAAGCAAGAAAACTAATAAAACTAGCCATCTATATTGGGAAACATGGGTAGGTAGGGGACAGAAGTGTGTGAACAACAGTCCCATTACTCCTCTGAATTTCTTTCACCATAATATTTTTCAGTATGTTTCTTTTTTTATAGATTTCTAGTATTTGAATTAGGTGTATGCACTGCCTATTCAAAAAGCTAAACTATTTCCTAATAAGCTGTAATATCTTCAGAAAGATAAGAAATAATATTTTACCAATAAAATAAGAACAATATGCTAATCAAAAAGAATATTTAGAAAACAAACTAGAGATTTTAAAAATTAAAATGCTGAATTAAAATGTTAATAGACTGGGCATGGTGGCTCATGCCTATAATTTCAGCACTTTGGGAGGCCAAGGTGGGAGAATCACTTGAGCCCAGGAGTTCAAGACCAACCTGGGCAACATAGCAAGATCACATCTCTACCAAAAGAAAAAAAAAAATGATAGCGGTAATAAGCTCAACAGAAAGGTTGGAAGACAAAGGTGACAAAGTTTCCCAGAAAGGAAAGCAGGAAAGAAATAAAAAGGTAGATGAAAAAAATGGAGAAGCAACATCTGAAGAACAGAAGTTTCAGAATCAAAAATAGAATATTTGTTTAGGAAGAAATGGAGAAATAGTTTCAAAATCCCACACAAAAGTGACTTCTAACCAGGAATTTTATCTGCAGCCAAAAGACCAACAGTGTGATAATAAACAATAGTTTTCCTTGTCAGTCCACTGTTCCACTGTCATACAGGTGGCCTCTTAGAGATGGAAACATTACCCATGGGTTGTTCACTTTTTTTTCTTTTGGTTGCTCACTCTTGACAAGATCAAGATTTGTTTCAGAAGCGCCAGGTTAGGGTCCAGCTGCTTCTTCTGGCACATCTGCCTCTGCCCTGGGGCTCTGGTGGCAGATAAGAGCTATCTACTTTTGAAACAAATTTCTACCCGTGGGGCTCCTCCTCCTCACCTCATAGGCACTTCCATGATCCTCTAGAGCCAGGGCTGAGAATTTCAAGGATGAGGTCCAATGAGCTGGCATGGCCACACCAAGTCTCAACCCTTGTTTTCTTAGGGGCTTGAAGCTTTGTAGTCATCTATCAACACAAGCTGAGTTGCTGGTAAGAAGTGAGCTGCAGTCTGGAGGAAGATCTGGTCCAAGGACTCCCCAGAGACACTAAGAAACCTGGAAAGACAATGTCCATATAGTCAGTCATTCAACATTTACCATACAAACACCTCGATATACCAAGGTGCAGGTCCCTCAGCAAGACACTAGAGCAGTGGTTCTCAAACTTGGGTATGCATTTAAATCACCTGGAGGGCTGGTTAAGTAAGACACAATTAAAAATTCTCAGCCTCACTCTGATTCAGTACGTTGAAGATAGGGCCCAAGAAGTTTCATTTCTAACTAGTGCCCAGATAATGCTGATGTTATTGCTCCTGTGACTACAGTTTGAGAACCAGTGCTATAAAGTTTAACAAAATCTCTGATAGGTCCCAGTCATGGAGAAATATGGAAAAAAACATGAGATTTGAAGTAACATTACACAGATTTGAACTGTAGCTCTGCCACCTTTCACTTATGAAACTTAGAAGAAATTTCTTTAGTCTTAGTTTCATAAATGAGGATGAAAATATCTATCTCATAGTTATGAAAATTAAATGAGATGGGACTTGTAAAGTATGCAATACTTCCCAAGCACATGATATCAGTAATTACCATGCATTATCAGATATTAAAACGTAATATAAAAAACAATTTAAAACAAGTACAACAATATACCAGACAATACTGATCTATATATATGACAGAAGTGGTGTTCAATTGAGCCTGCACAATGCATCCGTTGCACAAATAATGCTGATATAATTGGTCATACACCTACAACAACACTAACCAAGATGTCCATCACATACTATTCAGCAGACAAATCTAGTAGGACTGAATATTTAAGTGTATGTATTTTTAAAATCCCAAAGAATATTAAAATAAATTTTAGAAGTATGTATTTGTATTAAATTGTGGTAGGGTGGGAGGGATTTTATTAAACATAAGACAAAACTCAGATGCTGTAACAGAAAAAAACCATATTTTTGATTAGATATTTTCTAATTTTGTTAAAAAATACCATAAAAATAAAAATGAAGATATATGAAAAATTTTAAACATGTGACGATAGGCTGCTTCCAATGTTAAAACAATTCTATTGATCACTAAAGAAAAAAAGTCAAAAAAATCTGGATGAAGGATACAAAAATTCACAGAAAAAGAAACAAATGGCAATTAACCAAAAAGCTGCTAACTTTATTAACTGAAAGTCATCAGAGCAATGAAATATAATTTTCCCTCAGAAATGTAAACACTTTTAAAAGCAAAAATATCCAGTGCTGGAAAGCATTTGGGAAATTCCTTTATAAATTTTTGCTGGAAGCTATATCTTTTGAGCTACTTAGTCATTTCTGTTACTAAAAATACACCCAATGGTTCCTAATAATACAGTTTCAAATATACAAATCAAAAATGACAGAAGGAAGAACAAATAACCTTTCCAATGTGAATAGTTTACTTTCCTCTGTAATTAAGCAGACAAAATAATGTGTCGATTTTCTATATATGTATATATATTATGCTTAATTAATATCTGTGGCAATATAATTAGAGAATATAGTACAGCGTTTTCATGTACATGATGTGACATTCATGTAAACTGTCTATGAACTAGAAATTTTCCAACTTAAGCATTACCCACACATATTATTAGAAACAAAGTGCACTTCTAAATAACTCATGGGTCACAGAAAAAAATAATTACATTAAAAAAAAAAACACTTAGATTTCAACAGCAAAACACCACTACACACCAAAGCTTGTTCATCTTTATATTAAAGAAGGATGAAAATTAATAAACTGAACTTTCACCTGAGGTTAGAAAGCTCATCACAGTCCCCACCAATCACCGTGTCTAATCCCACAGGTCCCAAGTTACTGACCACAGACTCTCATCACTGACCTCCAAAGGTCAATCACTCACCTCAAAGAGCCCCATGACGGACCCGAGAAACCCCTATCACAGACAACCATCAACAGACGCCTCAGATTCCTCCCACCCTCATCACGGAATCCTAAAATCATCATCCCTAATTCCACGGACAATCTCCCTCCCTCCGCATTACTGGTTCCCCATAAATCCGAATTACAATCAACCTAAATCACCTCATGTACATAGGAATATGAAAATACCCCAGACACCAGCGGCCAAAAATCTTAGAGACCACTTCCACTTCCGGTCCGACTTCGAGCACCGCCCCCTATGAACTGTGGGTGTTGCGCATGCTCTGAATTAACTTGGAAGCCGAGTTTAGCCAACAGTCAACAGGGCGCAGATACAACCTTAGAGACAACGTACAATTTCCGTAATTGACGCTATGAGCGGAGAACATGGCCGCTCATAGGCGATGTATATTCGTGGGGGCCGCCATCTTGGAAGTGTCCGTGCCATACAGGGGAAGACAATGCCGTACAGGGGGAGACTGGGCCTCCTGCTGGATTTCCTAGAGCATGGCAGAGATCGTCACATAGAAGGCATCAGTGTGACCTTTGTCTAGGCTTATTTTTAGGAGGCGGAAGTTACTGGAGTTGGGTGTCTGGAGCTCTATGTTGTATTTAGACTAGCTAAGTTATTCCTCTGAATACAACACACTGAAGATAATTATCTGTTGGGAGAAAGCAGTGGAGAACAGCCAGGGAGAAAAAAAATCAAGTTAGAGGGATCCTAGAAGAAACCACAGGCAGCTGAAGGGAGAAATCAAGATGGTATGACCAGCTTTTTGGAGACACTACCCAGGGAGAAAGTGGAGTGGTCGGGATGGGAGTCATCTCCTGAGCAAAACCACCCTGCAAGTTTGAGAGATATCAAAATGGGTAGTAGGCTACAGGAAGGGTAGTACAACGTTTATTGGGAGAAATCACCTTGGGAAATAGGGTAGAAGTCAGTGTAGTACATACTTTGCTGGAGATATCACCAGAGGAGGGATGAGAAGTATAGGTGCTCCCTTCTGAAGGGCTGGGGATGGGGAGAAGGGAAATGGAGATTTGAATTTCCATTAATCTCCGTTATCCTCCACCATAACTACCTAAAGTAAACTATAGTAGACAGCAATTATAAAAATAATAATTATCTTTAATATGGTCAATGTGTTGCTATAAGCACCTAAAGAAAACTTTGCTATTTGTATTTACTTTGAAATTAAAATATAACTAATAACAATGTCCTTACTATGTCAATGAAGCTTTAAGTGCAGTCTCTGACTCTTCCCTTAACTACTCCTGTACAGAAATTCTGACGCTGTTAACACTTTCTTACCTCTTTTGGCGGGGGTGCATGTGGAGAGTTGTAAAGATACAATTTCTTTTACCTGGTGAACTACTAAACATTATGCATAGCCCAGTTCCAGCTAGAAGTTCCACCTGACAGCAGTAAAGGTTCTATGTTCTACTGAAGGTGTTTAGTCCCAGCAGGTGGAAAACTTGTTTTGCAGGAATTGGATCTACACTCTGTTGTGGACATGCTGGGTACCTTCAGGCCAATTATAATCTCTGTGAGACTCAGCTTAAAAACAGAGCCAGGGTGGACTTAGAGTCTATAATACTCAGTGATCTATCACAGAAACAAAGAACTGGGTACCACATGTTCTCACTCATAAGCGGACCCGGGACAATTATCATAACACTACAAGAAAGGGATTGGCAGTAGTGGGAAACTGCTAGAAGAGGGAGAGGAGGGGCACACTTCATCAATAAGGGTACCTGATCTCAAACCAGGTGAAATGGGGACCAAAATGAGGCTGAAACTTTACCTGTATAATGACCATTTGTATACCTAACCCTGAATAGTACCCAACACCTTTAAAATGAAAATTTAAAAAAATAGAGCCAGTTAGAGAATTGGACTCTGCTTATCCCAGATTCTCTTTGTTCTCCCAAAGGATGGTCTATGGAAAAATCTATGGAAGTCCATTAGTTAACACACATTTCTACCAGAGCCCTAAGAATTACCATTAATTTTGTCGGTGATGTGGTTCTGTGAAAAAACAGAAACACAACAAAACAAAAACTTTTCCTTTAGAGATTCATATAGAACTATCTATGACTGAAATAACATAAGCTTTTAAAACTCCATTGAGGAGGGGTATATGGATGAGACAAGAGTACAAAATGCTAAACCAGGGTGATAAATACATAGAATGTATTGTAGTATTCTCTTCCACAGTATTTGTGTGAGCATTTCATAGTAAAAATTTAATTTAAAAAGAAAGGAATTAAAACAAGCTACAAGAAAACATCAAGAAGTCAGCAGGTATGGTGATAATATTACATAAACACGGGCATACCTTAGAGATATTTTGAAATCCATTCTAGGCTACTGCAATAAAGCAAGTCACATAATTTTTGTGGTCTTCCAGTGCATATAAAAGTGATGTTTATACTATACGGTACTCTATTCACTATGCAATAGCATCTCTTTAAAAATTATACCTTAATGAAAAAATATTTCATTGCTAAACCACACTAATGATCATCTGAGTCTTCAGCATGTTGTAATCTTTTGGTCCATGAAGGATCTTCCCTCAATGTTGCTGACTCATAAGGGTGATGGTTGCCAAAGGTTGGGTGGCTGTGGTAATTAAAAAAAAAAATAAGACAACAAGGACATTTGTCACATCGATTGTCTCCTCCTCTCACAAAAGATTTATCTATAGAATGAAATGCTGTTTGATAGCATTGTTACCAGCAGTAGAACTTCTTCCAAAATTGGAATCAATCCTCTCAAGCCCAGTCACTGCTTTATCAAGTAAGTTATATGCTGTATCCTTGTTATTTCTACAATGTTCACAGCATATTCACCAAGAATGTATTCCATCTCAAGAAATAACTTTCATTGCTTATCAGTAAGCAGTAACTCCAGTAACATTAAAGTTTTGTCATGAGATTGCAGCAATTCAATCACATCTTCAGGCTCCACTTCTAATTCTAGTTCTCTTGCTATTTACATCACATCTGCAGTTACTTCCTCCACTGGAGTCTTAAATACCTGACAGTCATCCATAAGGGTTGAAATCAACTTATTCCAAATATCTATGAATGTTGATATTTTGACTTCTGCCCATGAATCACAAATGTTCTTAATGATATTTATAATGGTAAATCCTTTCCAGGAGGTTTTCAATTTAAAACAAGATATATCTGTACAGATTTCAACACAAAAAATATGAAAAAAGACATTTCACATTTAAAGGATGCAGCTACCAAAACCATGAAATACTTCTAATATTTATCTAACAATCTGGTTCTGCATTATATAATGCAAGAATATAATGATAGAACAGTAATAATTTTAGGAATATACAATCACAGTAAAAAACTAACACATTTCTCAGAAATAGATCAAGCAGAATAAAAGTAGATATAAATCTATATTGGAATCATAGAAATAATTTGCTTTACATATTGCATATCTACATTTTATTTTTATTTTTTAACCAGAGAATTAACATTTTTTTCAAACATACTGAAACACTCATAAAACTTCCTCACAAAGTAGACAATAAAAAAATTAAACACCCAAACTGATATCACATAAATCATAGTCTCAGGCTAAATTTAGATGAAAATTTTTTAAAAAGCAGAAAATAAAATGCTTCAAATGCCTGAATGTTGAAATACACAAAATGAATAGCCGTCAGTTTAAAGAGAACATAATAAGAAATATCACAAACTATTTAGAATAAGAAGAAAAATGATAGTACTATATATCAAAAATCTGAAGTATAGCTAAAGTGATACCCAAAAGAAAGTTTATAACTAACAATGTATTTATTAGGAAAGTAGGAATACCAAAACAAAGCTTTTGATCCATCACATTCTACTAAAATCAATTAAATGCCCTTAAGGAAACTAGAAAGGAAGAATTACAGTAGTCCCTTTTTAGCCATAATTTCCTTTCCACATTTTCAGTTACCTGTGGTCAGCTGTGGTCTGAAAATATTAAATGGAAAATTCCAGAAATAAACAATTCATAAGGTTTAAACTGAGCACAGTTCTCAGTTGCCTGATAAAATCTTGCTCTGGCCCTGTCCATTCTTCCTAGGACATGAACGATCCCTTTGTCCAGCATAGCCATGCTGTATATGCTACCTATCTGTTAGTCACTTAGTAGTTTTCTGAGTTATATTGAAAAAAACATAGTATATACAGGGTTCCATATTATCCATGCTTTCAGACTTAACAGGGAACTTATGCCTTGGAACTTGTGCCCCTTAGATGAGGAAGACTAATATAATGTGTTACACAGACATTGATAAAATAAATAGAAAGAAAAACAGTAGAGATAATAAAACCACAAGCTGCTTCTCTGTAGAGTCTGAAGTAGTCGTTTTAAAGAAGATCTATCTTGAAACAAATAGAGAAGACACAAAAAGAAGAACAGCATGAAAAAAAGAGGACATTACTACAGAAAGAAACCTTTAAAACTCAAGAGAATTCTGTGGATATTTTGAGTAATTCATTTGAAAAGTTAAAGAAATAGGAAGTTTTCTAGGAAAACAGATGAAACTTAGCACGTGATGGAAGGAAATTTTTATAGACGAAAATCAGCAAAATTAATTGACTTGGCACAACATGCAAAAAATAATCAACTATCAAAAAACGTAACTTTTCAACTTTGAGGAAAAATATCAGTAAATATATTTTAGAATTTATGGTAATGAGATTTCTTAAGTAGAACACCAAAAAATCATTAAATATAAAAGTTTAATAAATTTGACTATATTAAAATAAGGATTTTTGCTTATCAGATGGCAATAAAGAGTATGAAAAGACAGGTATAAACTAGGACAGATACACATAGAATGCAGTGTGGCTGAGATTGACAGTAGGAATATACTTAAATACAACAACTCCAAATCAATAAGCAAAACACAAAAAACCCAACACAAATATCATAGGAGGCATGAACCGACATTTTGTAGGAGAGGAAAAGCAGTAAACGTGTAAAGATTTTCAATAGCATTAGGGTCAGGGAAATGTAAATCAAGATGATAACAATATAATTTTATATGGGTTTGGCAAAATTAAAAAGACATATTTCCAGGTGTTGGTTGGAATGTGGACCAAATCATACTTTGCTGATAGGAGTGTGAACTGGTTGCAATCACTTTGGAAAGTAGTTCAGCAATATTTTATAGAATTACATATTTTCATTTCCTGTAAATTAGTGAGTCTACTCCTAAGGATGAAGGATTTTCAAAATGTGTATGAAAAATGCGTATTATGAAAAAAATATGGATTTTAAATATTTTGTGCCAAATAAACTCATACTAACTTGTTATAACATTTCTGAACATGATCTAGTTTGAGGCACCACGAAGTATCAGACATCTGTGTGAAAAGAGACCCTGTCAAAGCAACATAAATTCTGCACAAATTGAAGAAAGGGCAAACATCAAATTTATGGTGAAGCTAGATGAAAAAATGGTGAAATCACTGATGCTTTACAAAAAAGTTTATGGGACCAAAACCCTAAAGAAATCAGCAATCTATAAATGAATAACTCATTTAAAGAAGGGATTAGATAGTATTGAAGATAAAGCCTACATCTGCAGACCATTCACATCAGTTTGTAAAAAAAAATTTTGTTCATGCCTTCATTGTAGAGAACTGGTGATTAACAGCAGAAACTATAGCCAAGACCATAGACATCTCAATTAGTTCATTTTAAACAATTCTGACTAAAAAGTTAATGTGGGGCAAACTTTCTACTCAATGGATACTAAAATCATTGCACCCAGATCAGCTGCACACAAGAGCAGATCTTTCAATAGAAATTTTAAACAAGTAAAATCAATATCGTGAAGCATTTCTTCAAAGAATGGTAACAAAAGATGAAACAAGCCTTTACAAATACAATCTTAAAGGCAAAGAATAATCAAAGCAATGGCTACCAAAAGGTAGAAGTAGTCCAGTAAAAGCAAAAGCAAACTGGTCAAGAGCAAAGATTTTTGGCAACAGTTTTTTTTTTTTTTGAATGCTCAAGGCATTTTATTTGTTGACTTTCTTGGGGGACAAAGAATAATAACATCTGTTTATTATGAGACCGTATTGAGAAAATCAGTTAAAGTTTTAGCAGAAAAATGCCACCTGGGAAAACTTCACCAGAGGAATCTTTACCACCTGTTCATAGCCCTTATCAAGCATGGGCAATATGGGAAGTGTTGTGATGGGAAATTATGCATCCAACTTACAATACTGAGTTGGCTCTTTCTGACTTGTTTTTGTTTCTTAATCTTAAAAAATCTGTAAAAGGCAACCATTTTTCTTCAGTTAATAATGTAAAAAAGACTGCATGGACATGATCAAATTTCCAAGGAACTTCAGTTAAAAAAGAGCTCGTATCACCACTTAAAAAAGTGCCTTGAACTTCATAGAGTATGTATTGACAAACTTTATTTTTCTTAATTATTTAATTTCATTTTTTCGTGAACTTTTAAAGTTCTCTTATACAGAAACTAAAGAAATTCTTGCACATGTGTTCCAGGATATATGTACAAAGATATTTAGGTCAGCACATGGTTCACAAGAGCAAAAGCCTGAAAACAACCCAAATATTCCTCAACATGCAAAATGTATGAGCACTAAAAACAAAACAACAAGAATACTGCACTGGGATGAATTGTGTCTCCCCCAAAATTCATGTCTACGTAAAAAACCCAAATGTGACCTTATTTGGAAATAGGAACTTTGCAGATATAATTAGTTAATTTTAGATGAAGTCATACTGGATAAAGCAGACCCTAAACCCAATGACTGGTGTCATTATAAGAAGTAAAGACAACTGGGCTCAATGGCTCAGCCTGTAATCCCGCGCCTTTTGGAAGCTGAGGTGAGTGGATTGCCTGAGCCCGCAGGTTCGAGACCCGCCTGGGCAACTTGGTGAGACCTCATCTCTACAATAAATCGAAAATAAGCCGGGTATGGTAGCACGCGCCTGTAGTTCCAGCTACTGGGAAGGCTGAGGGGGAAGGATCGCCGGAGTCCAGCAGGTCAAGGCTGCGGTGGCTGGGAGCGGCCACTGCCCTTCAGTCTGGGTGATAGAGTGAGACTCCAACTCAAAAAAAAAAAAAAAAAAGAAGTAAAGACACAAGATACGAATATCAGTAGAAATTTGGTATTTCCATATTTTCCTATTACAGATAATGGCCCTATAAACAGTCTTAAATATATTTGTTGGCACACTTATACAATCTTTAGAATATAGATTGAGAAGTGGAATTCCATATGACATTCACATCTTTGGCTTTTCTAGATAATGCCAAAATATTTCTAATGCAGTATATGTTTTCTCCGTGAGTGAACAAAAATCATAAGATTGCAATAATTGATCACCAGTATTATGGGTTTTATCAATCAGATTGGCAAACAATGACATATTATTGTGGTTTTAACTTGCATTTCTCTGATTATCAATAAGTTAAAGTATTTTTTTAATGTGCTTATTGACATTCAAATTCCCTTTCCTGTAAAATCTCCATTCACACATTTTGTTTATTTTTCTATTTAGTTACCGTTTCCTTATTGAGCAGCAATTTTTCACATGTTTAGGATATAATCTGTTAGTTGTATGACTGAAATGATCTTCTTACAGATTTTGACATATCTTTTCACCTTTTTGTTAGCATCCTTTTGTAAAGAAAAATTATTAGTTTTACTGTAGTAAAATATGTCAATCTTGTATTTTATTCTTTGTACATTTTTGTCATATATAAGAACTCCTTCCCTTTCCCAAGGTGAAGTAATTTCATTCCAGATCTTCAATATATCTGTGGTTTATTGTTTTGCTAAGTTTTAAGTAAATAAGTAGAATGGACAGAATTCTAAATGGTCTCCAAAATTTCAAATCCCTAGTGTACATGTCCTTAAATGCCCTCTTCTTGATATAGGTAGGACTTGTGAACATGATGGGAGTTCACTCCTATAATTAGGCCATACTATATGGGAAGGGTGAAGGAATTTTACTATGTGTTGATAAAAATGAAGACTAGTATGGGTAAAACTAACGTGATTTAGTAATTATTTATTATTTTTGCTAGTGATACCTTTATTGAGATATTGAGAAACATTCTCATGTTACATATGCTTCTTATGTGCAGGTAAATGATGGCCTATGGCTTCAAACCATCACCTAAGAAAGCCCTCTGAATATAATGCTCAACTTGAAAAGAAAATATAATCCAATTAAAATAAGCCTCAACAATGTTGCTAGTTAGGGTTGTTCCCATTTGAACTGGATGTGTGGATTTTTCTCATAAAGTTTGTGAATCATGCATTAACGAACACAATGAACAAATATATCTAGCCAGCCAAATTGCTAAGGGATTTATAAGGGACTTATATCCTTAAAAAGAAGTGCATGCACTGATACTAACCTATGGTTCTGTGTCAAAGTCATCGTTTTTTTTTGAAAGGGCCCAGGCCTTTCCTGAAGGGAAAAATTTGAAACCAGAAAGATTCTCCTGCTGGCCTTGAATAAACGAACTGCCATGTTGTGGAAAGGACCATGTTGCAGGGAACAATGGGTAGCCTTAAGAAACTCAGGGCCGCCGGCCTCGTGGTTCAGCCTGTAATCCCGCGCCTTTGGGAGGCTGAGGTGAGTGGATTGCCTGAGCCCGTGGGTTCGAGACCCGCCTGGGCAGGCGAAACCTCATCTCTACAATAAATCAAAAAATTAGCCGGGCGTGGTAGCGCGCGCCTGTAATTCCGGCTACTCGGAAGGCTGAGGCGGAAGGATCGCTGGAGTCCAGCAGTTCGAGACTGCGGTGGCCGGGAGCGGCCACTGCACTCCAGTCTGGGTGACAGAATGAGACTCAAACTCAAAAAAAAAAAAAAAAAGAGAAACTCAGGGTCTTGATCTTACAAATACAAGGAACTAAATTCTGCTAATAAGCAGTGAGCTTGGAAGAGAATGCCAAGCCTCTGATGAGATCACATCCTTAGTCAATACATTCATTGTAGCATTACAGGAGTCTAAACACAGAACGCAGCTATACCATGCCTAAACTTCTGACCTACAGAAACTGTGGTAATAAAGAATGGTTATTTTGAGCCAGTAAATTTGTGATGATTTGTTAAGTAACAATAGAAAACTAGTACAAGTTAAGGCTTTTCATTGTAAAAAACCTACTCTAGCCAGTTTGAGAAGAAGCAAAATTTAATATATGTAGCATTGGGAATCTTTGGGAAGGCCAAACTATCAGATTTAGAGCCTAAGGGCTGGAAAAAAATATATAAATATCCAAATTTTAACTTTTAGTTCTTTTGAGTGTAGATACAGTCATTCATTTTTTTTTTTTACTTCAAAAAATATTTGTTAAACAACATATTTGTCAGGCACTATTGTAGGCACTAATGTTATAGCTGAAAATAAAAGGCAAAAATTCCTTCACAGAGCTTATATTACAGTGGGGCAAATAAATAAGCATATATTATATTAGAATGTAATAGTGCTTTGGAGAACATAAAGCAGAAAAGAGAAACAGAAATAATGCCGCAATGTGTACATTTCAATGTAAAATAGAGTGTTCAGGATTACATTCATTGGAAAGGTTGCATTTTAGCAAATGTTTTAAGGAAATGAGTAAATAAATGATGTGAATATCTGGAACAGTGTGTCCATACATAAGGAAACATAGGTTCAAAGACTTCCATAAATAGCAGGAATCAAGTATAGTAGGAGTAAACTGAGCTGGGGAAAAGTAATAGGAGATGAGTTCAGAGAGGTGACGGTCAGTTAGATTGTGTAGGGCCTTGAAACCCATTCTGAGGACATCAGCCTTTACTGTGAGACTCATAGGAGGGTTCTGAGAAGAAAGTGACATAATCTGACTAATTTTTTTAACATGATCTCTTTTACTACATTTAAAATTTTTTTTGTGATTTATTGTAGAGATGAGGTCTCGCCAAGTTGCCCAGGTGGGTCTCGAACCCACGGGCTCAGGCAATCCACTCACCTCAGCCTCCCAAAGCGCGGGATTACAGGCTGAGCCACCGAGCCCTGCTACATTTTGAAATTTGATGGAAGGAGAGCAAGAGAGAAAGGAAGATCAGGTGCAAAGTTTCTGCAATAGCCAAGATTGCCTACTGCCACTCCACCTCCAACATGTACAGGCACCTCAGCTTGTGTTGCTAACAAAGCTATGGGATGTGTTAGGATCATCGCTCTTGGTGTATCTGATGCTGCATATCAATTTGATGCTCTCACCAGAATTGAGACCATACCAGTCTTTCTTCTCCACATCGTTTTCCTCTGACTCAAAGGTACCTCTCTTAAGGAGAGTTTCTGGCTACCACCTTTTGCAGTAGGTCTCATGATGTAGGAAATACCTGAATACAGAGTGGGCAAAATGTTATAGCAAGCCAGAAAGCATGATAAATGCCTACTACAGTGCTTCCCTTAGTTGTACAGTATGTACACTCCTTCCAAAAATAAACCAGTATATAAATGAACAAAAAAGTTCCCTAATATTATGCAAATATACCTTGTACAAGTCAAAATAGGTAGTCTCCAAATGTTTGATAACCCAAAGTAACATTTGTGAATACTATGAAGGGTCTCAAATTTTACTCTACTTGCAAGCTAATAAGTTAGCCTGCAAGAGTATCATAGATGTTTATAGAAGACATGAGACTCCTGGATCAGGAGCAAAGGATTTTATTACTCTCAACAACGATAATAACCAGAGTACCAGTATTTTCTTGAGCCAGTTTCATAAGGCCTGATTCTCACAGGACACTGTAAAGAGTTAAGTGACACCTGTATATTCAATGAAAATAAAGCATGAGCTTAGGGAACCCAAATATTTTATAATTAAAAGTAAGTGGGCTGAGTGTAGTGGCTCACACCTGTAATCCCAGCACTTTGGGAGGAGTAAGTGAGAGGATTGCCTGAGTCCAGGGGTTCGAGACCATCCCAGTCAACTTGGCGAGACCTTGTCTCTACAATAAATAAAAATAATAGGTGAGTGTAGTGATGCATGTTTGTGGTTCCAGCTACGTGAAAGGCTGAGGTAGAAGGATTGCCTGAATCCAGTAGGTAGAGCCTATCATTGTACTCCAGCCTGGGTGACAGAGTGAGACTCTTACTCATAAAATTAAACTAAATTCAATTAAATTAAGCCTGCTTAACTTTGTTTCTTGAAAGAGGCATTTTGTTTTATTATAAGCATACCCCCCTTTGCTTCAATAGGAGATATTATGTCTCTGTTCTGTGAAGAAACATATCCTTTGTTATAAAATCAGACATTATCTCTATTTTCTAAGAGTATTTGCTATACAAATATCCTTGCAAAGATAGTTAGGAACAAAGGCAATCAGTGCCTCTGCTTGTAATACATGCAGAAACATAAGAGACCCATGGAGAATTGTCTGCCCAAAAGTAGCCACTGGGTTCTCCCAAACAAAATGATCATCAAGGACTTTACTCCATATGACCACCAGTGACAATTTAATTCACCATTTGCCATTTGGGTCATAGATTGCATAAGTCCCATCCTCTATTATCAGCTAGAAACCCACTCAGCCTTCAATACAAGCTGGCCAAAGAAACAGTCCCCAATTCTCATTTCCTTAAGAGGCACCACTCACAACGACATCCAATGCTAGCTCTCTGTACCAGTCACAGCACTTAGATGCAAACAGAAAGAGCCCTCCTGTTCATTGTAAGCATAAACAGGATATTTTAAAGTTAAGAGGTAATGGATTAAATTGCTCATATTATTTTCTGTGTGAGAGCCAAAGAATGAGACTGGGAGGCTATGCAGTCAGAAATTACATAATCAGAATTTACCTGTGAAGCCATCAGGTTCTGGACTTTTCTTTGATGGGAGACTTTTTGTAACTGTTTCAATCTGATCGTTCTTTATTGGTCTGATCAGATTTTTTTACTTCTTCATGATTCAGTCTTGGTAGATAATATATGTCTAGGAATTTTCCATTTCTTCTAGATTATTCAATTTGTTGTGTATAACTGTTCATAGTAATCTCTTGTGATCCTCTGTATTTATGTGGTATCATTTGTAATGTCTTCTATTTCATTTTTGGTTTTATTTTAGTCTTTCTTTTTTATTCATCTACCTGAGAATTTGTAGTTTTTGTTTATCTTTTCCAAAACCCAACTCTTAATGTCACTGATTTTGGTCTATTGTTTTTCTTGTCTCAATTTTAAAAATAAATTTCGGATCTGATCTTTGTTATTTACTTTCTTCTGCTAATTTTGGGCTCACTTTGTGTAGTTTTTGTTTTGTTTTGTTTTGTTTGTTTTAGAGACAGTCTCTTGCTCTGTCACTCAGGTTGGAGTTTGGTGGTATAATCACCACTCACTGCAGACTCAACCTCCTAGGCTCAAGCCATCTCCTTACTCAGCCTCTTGAGTAACTAGGACGACAGGTGCATGTCACCTAGCCTGGATAATTTTTTCAAACATTTTTTTTGTAGAGATAGAGTCTCACTGTATTGCCCAGGATGGTCTCAAACTCCTGGCCTCAAGCAATCCTCCCACTTTAGCCTCCCTAAGTGCTGGGATTACAGGTGTGAGCCATCACACACAGCCTAGTTTGTTATTTGTGTTAGTTCCTTGAGATATGTTAGATTGATAATTTTCAATCTTCTTTTTTGATACAGGCATTTATTTCTATAAACAGCACTCTTAGAACTGCTTTTGCTACATCCATAACTTTTGGCACATTGTGTTCCTATTTTTGTTTGGCTCATGATATTTTTAAATTTCCCTTTTGATTTCTCCTTTGACAAAAAGTTTCTGCACAGCAAAATAAACAATGAACAGAGTAAAGAAAAAAAAAACCTAACAATTGGGAGAAAAATATCTGCAAGGCATATATCTGATAGAGGGTTAATATCCAAAATATATAAGGAACTCAATAGCAGGAAAATGAATAGCCCAATTTTCAAAGTGAACAAAAGGAACTGAAGAGACATTTCTCAAAAGAGAACAAATGGCCAAGAGATATATTTAAAAATTCTTAAAATCACCAATCATTAGAAAAATGCATATTCAAACCACAATGAGATAGCACCTCACATCTGTCAGAATGGCTGTTACCAAAAAATCAAAAGAGGCCAGGAGTGGTGCTTCACACCTGTAATCCCAACAATTTGGGAGGCTGAGGTGGGAGGATTGCTGGAGCCCAGGGTGATAATGACGATGAACCTGATGGACAATATGCTAAGTGAAATAAGCCAGGCAGAGAGACAAGTATCACATATTCTCACTATATGTGGAATCTAAAACAGTCAAACTCATAGAAGCAGAGTATGGAATGGTAGTTGCTAGGCTGGAAAGAAGCAAAAGAGGAATGGAGAGATGTTAGTGAAATGATACAAAGCTTTAGTTAGGAGGAATAACTTTTGAGTTTTATTGCATGGTATGTTGACTATAGTTAATAATACTATATTTTATGTTTCAAAACTGCTGAAAGCAAATTTCAAATGTCCACACCACAACATGGTATACCTTTATCATATTATCATTGTATACCCACAAATATATAATTATATTTTGTCAACATACAATACAAATTTTTATTTTATTTATTTTGAATTATAGTCTTACTCTGTTACTCAGGCTGGAGTACAGTGGCATGGTTACAGCTCACCGCAGCCTCCAATTGCTGAGCTAAAGCGATCCTCCTTCCTCAACCACCCAAAATGCTAGGATTAGCTCAATAAAAAAAATCACCTAATACTGCCGGCGGGCTTGAACTTGGCACCAGAAACCTGCCACTGTCCCATCCTTTTGGGAGGCTAGTCACCAGCGCCATGAAGTAGCCAATCTACCATATTAAGCAGGCAATCTGTGCGCCAGAGCCAGCCCTTCCCAATACAATCTTTGCTGCTGAAGTAAGTGCAAGCTCGGAGCCATCTGGCAACCAGCATCTTCTGGATCTCAGCTGTCCCGTCCATCCTCCATCGCAGCCCGCCTGCTCTGAGTCTGAGAAGTCAGCAGGGCCCTTACAAACGCCTGAATCTCAGAGCATAGACCCGCCACCCTCAAACAGATGGGCAACTGAACCTATCAGGTAGGTCCTCTAGCACCATCTCCAGGCATACAACCTGAACTACAACATCTAGCAAAAAACCCCTGCATATCTGGCAGCTCCTTAAAGAAGAAGCATCAACATCTGCAGATGGGACAAGATCAGCGTAAGAACTCTGACATCACAAAAACAAACAAACAAAACAAAAAACAGAGTGTTTTGCTACTCCCACACGATCGCACCAGCTCCCAAGCAATGTATCTTGTACAGAATGAATTGTCCGTAAAGACAGAATTCAGAATATGGTTGGCAAAGAAATTCATTGAGATCCACTAGAAAGTGTACCCCCAAATCAGAGAGGCCATGAAAACAGATCAATAACTGAACGCTGACGTGGGCATTCTGAGAAAGACCCAGACTGAACTTTTGGAAATAAAGAACTTGCTTCAAGAATTTAAAAACACAAGTCAGGCGTGGTGGCTCATGCCTATAATTCCAGCACTTTGCGAGGCCAGGGTAGGTGAATTGCTTGATCCGGAAGTTTGAGACCCGCCTAGATAACAAAGCACGACCCCATCTCTTAAAAAAAAAAAAAAAAAGAGACAAACGTGGTGCCTGTGGTCCCAGCTACTCAGGAGGCTGAAATGGGAGGATTGTTTGCTTCCAGGAGATCAAGACTGCAGTGAGCCTTGATCATGCCACTGCAATCCAACCTGGGCGACAGAGCAAGACCCTATGTCAATCAATCAATGAAATTTCAAAACACAGCCACAAACAAGACTTGACTAACCAGAGGAAAGAATTTCAGCGCTTTGAAACCAATCCCTAGAAGCAACCCAGTCAGATTAAAAATAAGAATTTTAAAAAGTGAGCAAAACATTAAAGAGCTATGGGATTGCATAAAGAGATGAAATCTATCTGATCAGCATCCCTGAGAAGGAGAAAATGGAAGCAACATGGAGACAGTAGTTGCCGACATAATCCATGAAAATGTCCTTGTCTTGCTAGAGATGTTGACACACAAATATAAGAAATCCAGAGAACTCCTGCAAATTACTATATGAGATGACCATCCCCTAGGTACATTGTTGTTAGATTATACAAGAACAGCATGAAAAAAATTTAAATTCATCTAGAGAGAGAGGATAGAACACCTACCAAAGGAGACCCATTAGAATAACAACAGACCTCTCAGCAGAAATGGGTCAGAGAAATTGGGGGCCCATTTATAATGTGTTTTTTTAATGCCAGCCAAGAATCTCCTACTCTGCCAAGCAAAACTTCATAAATGAAGGTGAAATAAAGTCCTTCCTAGACAAACAAGAACTTAGGGAATTAGTCATCTCTAAACTAACCTTATAAGAGATGCTTAAGGGAGTTCTAAACATGGAAACAAAATGAAGATGCTACCCACCATGAAACTGCAAGTAAACACATGGATTACAGACATAATTTACAGATATAAATCATCCACAAAGCTAAGACCACTAAGCAACTCCTCAACGACACTATAATAGGAACTCCCACCTCCCACACATATCTATAGAAACCATGAATGTTGATGGCATCCATGACACACTTAAGAGACACAGAGTGGCAAACTGGATAAAAAACCATGGGTATCATTTTTCTGTCTCCAAGAGATCTTATCTCATCTCTAATGATACCCATAGGCTCAAGGTAAAGGAATGAGGAAAGATTTACCATGCAAATGAAAAATAAAAAAGAGCAGAGTCACTATTCTTACATCAGATAAAACAGGTTTTAAGACAATAACAATAGAAAGGGACAAAAAGGGCACTACTTAATGATAAAGGGTTCAATTCAACAACAAGAATGATGTATTTTTATTTTATTTTAATTTTTAAGATGTGGGATACAATTCAGGGTTAGGTATACAATCATTGATCATGCAGGTACCCCTGTTAATGAGGTATGCCCCGTCCTGCCCTAGCAGTTTCCTTCAACTGCCAATTCTATCCCCCCACCAACAATTTCCCATTACTGCCAATCGCTTTCTTATAGCATTATAATTGTTCAAGGTCCTCTTATGAGTGAGAACATATGGAATGCTGTTCTTTGTTTCTGTGATAAATCACTATGATCGACTCCAAATCCATCCAGGTTGCTGCAAAGTCCATATATTTGTCACTCTTTATAGCTGCATAATATTCCATTGTGCATATGTACCACATTTTTAAAAGAATGATCTATTTTTAAATATATATATATGCCCAACATGGAAGCTCACAGATTTATAAAACAATTGCTACTTAATCTGAGAGAGGACATAGAGAGCTACACTACTATAGTGAGGGATTTCAACACACCATTAACAGCTTTAGACAGATTGCGGAGGTAGAAAACTAACACAGAAATGCTGGAGTTAAGTTTGACATTCAAGTGGGGGCAGGCGGGAAAATGGCAGCTGAGCCAGTCAGACCATGCGAGTCCAGGTGTGAGTGAGTGAGTGTATGGAAAATTTAGTGTACATGCTGGTGAGCAAGGGGGTGTGTGAGTGGCTGACTGAGTGAGGGCTGGGGAGCTAGTGGCCAGCTCTCCTGCTGCAGTGGCTGGTGCCACAGCTGCTGGGCTTGGACCCTAGCAATTCCCAGGATGCAGAAGCTGAACACCATTTTAAAAAAATCAACAAAACCCTTCCTGGGAAGAAAATGTTGGGAGAAACTGACTAAGTGGGGGCTCATGAGCAAGTGACCAGGCCCCTGGTGCAACAGCTGGTGCTGCAGCTTCTCTGCTTTGTCACCTGGCTCTTTCCAGGTTGCAGAAACCGAGCGCCATTATTTTTTTTTAAATGGACAAAAGTTTTTCTGTGAAAAAGTGTTGGGGAGAAACCATCGCCCTAGGCTTTCCCTTACCATTGCAGGAGGAGAGAGTCTGCCAGCTCCTGGCTTTGCCTCACCACTTCCGTGCCTAGCAGGGCATTGGCAGCATGGGCTGTGGAGGGAGTCCAGAGGCAAAGTCCCAAGGAAGAGGACAAGAAAGGCACCCCACCACCATCTTGAAGGCGGGGCAGGAAAGTGCTCCAACTTGCTCACCATGGAGAAACAGACCCAATCTTTGTGACTGGCAGATCAACTACTCAGGGATTGGTTGTGACCCAGAGGGAATATCCTGAAGCACAAATTTTGGAAGGACCTGATGAGTGCTGAGCTCCAGGTGCCCCACCCCTTACCTTGATCTTATCGTAAGACAAAGGGTTTGGCCAGAAAAAGGATGAGGAAGAACTCCAAGAGATCAGTGGTGAGTCCAGGGCTGACACAAACCCCCTCCTCCCCAGTAATCCTCTGAATGTCAGACCCACTCAGCTGGGATAGGACTGAGAGGGACAAACCCAGGTGGAGGCTGGATGTCAGTCGCAATAGAACTCCATTCCAGGAGCCCTGGCTGGGGCACCCCACCTTGAGTACATACCTGGGGAAGAGACAATCCTGTACCTCCCCACCAGAGGAGATCTCCCTGACCACATGAGAGTGGGAGGGGAGGACTGCAGCACCACCCACCTCCACTGCCCCTCCTCCTTCCCTGCTTTGGACACTGAGGAGAGAGTGAAAGAAGTGACTCTGCAGGAGAGATATGATGAGAGGAATAATTACAGAACCTGCCACAAGAGGGCAGGGTTTTTTGTTTTTTTCAATTTTTTTTTTGTTTGAATGTAAATGTAATAAACTGGCTAATTTATTAAGAAAGCATTTATAAAATACAGAGGATGCCAAGAAAAGATATATATATATATATATATATATATATTTATATATATATAAT
>NW_007043112.1:64582-71851 GCF_000164805.1 Carlito syrichta
TATATATAATGTTTCTATTGGATTTTGAATATTTCTTTCTTTTTTTTATTATGATATTGTGGGGTACAGTTAAGGGTTAGGTATACAAATACATTTCGTTCAGGCACCCTTTTTTTGACTGTTTGTTAGTTCATCTATTTCTGAAATATTTTTCCTTTGTGCATGAATGTATATGTGAGAGTTTGATCTGCATACCCACCCAATTTATTTTCTTTTCTTTTTCTGTTTCTTTCTGGTTTTATTTGTCATTTTCGGTTTATGTGTGTATGTGAATGATTGTGTTCACCTTTCAATTTTTTGGTTGTTGTTGGTTTAGTTTTGCTCTTTTGTTCTTCTGGGTTTTTAGATTTTCATTTCTTATAGTTTAAGGTGTGTGTCAATATATGTGTGAGGGTTCGACCTGAATTCCTCTCCCCCTCCGCCGCTGGTCTTTCTGTTTTTCTTGTCTATTCACTTTGTGCTAGGCATATGTGTGTGTGTTTATTTTTCTTGGGTTTTTTTTTGTTATTTGTTTTGTTCCACTTTGTTGTTATTCCAGCTTGTTTTGGAGTGTGTGTGTGTGTGTGTGTGTGTGTGTGTGTGTGAGTGTTCAATTGTTTTTTGCATTCATTTCTGCTTTGCATTATCATATAGAGTGGTGGTGGGGAGTGGGTCTCAGGGAACACAGACCACATTAAATGAACATTGTAATTTGCAAGTAGTTTCTGAATCCTAGCACCCTATCCCCTACTTTATTCAAATTTCAAAAGCTACAAGAGAGAGCAAAGCTTCCTATCCACCATCCTATTTCAAAATTGAACAAATCCAGAGCCTGGATCAGGGAAGAATAGAGGACTGAGCAAATATCAGAAGGGAAAGCCTTACCCACTGACATTAAATAACAGAAATAAAGAGAAAAACAAGAGATCTGTCACAAATGAGGACAAACAAAAGGAAGACCTCAGGCAATTTCAAGTGTACCAAAGACAAACTCCTGAAAAATCAGAACTTGATGCATAAACAATGGTAGTCACCAACGACTGGCTTCAGAATATGACAGGGATTAGGGAATGGATGGAAAGAGTGAAGAAGACTCAAGAAAGACAAGATGCAACACTGAAAGAATGTGTAACAGATTTTGGCAATAAAAACTTTCATCCGGAAATAAACAAGATGACAAACATGGAAAGCAGAATTAATCTAGCTGAAGAAAGAATCTCAGAACTTGAAGACCAGAACATGGAATTAACCTGATCTGTAAAAAACATAGAAAGAAGACTCAGAAAGAAAGAACAAAGTCTACAAGAGATGTGAGATTATGTCAAGAGGCCAAACCTACATGTGATTGGTATCCCAGAAGAAGAAAGGGAAATGGAGAACAACTTGGAGCAAGTATTCCAGAAGGTAATCCAAGAAAATGTTCCCCATATCACCAGAGATGTAATGAGCCAAGCACAAGAGATACAGAGAAACCCCACAAGACATCAAATGAGAAGACCAGCTCCTAGGCACATAATAATTTGTCTACACAAAGTAGGCACAAAAGAAAAAATCCTAAAGGCAGCAAGAGAGAAAGTTCAGACTACTTCCCAGGGAAAACCAATCAAAGTAGCACCAGACCTATCAGCAGAAACCCTACAAGTAAGAAGGGACTGGAGCCCTATATTCAAAGTCCTCAAAGATAAACAATTTCAACCAAGATTTTCCTATCTAGCCAAGCTCAGCTTCATCAATGATGGAGAATGAAAATCCTCCCCAGACATCCAATCCCTAAGAGATTATGCAGCTTCCAGACTAGCTCTACAGGAGATGCTTTAAAAAGTATTAAGCTTAGAAGAAATAATAATAAAAAAAGAATGACCACACACTTCCAAGAGAACAGAGAGCACAGAATCAACAGAGAATACAGAGCAACAAGAAACTTGAAAAAACACACATACATCAACCCCAAAGACAAAAGAAAAGAAGCAAACAAAGGAAAAACTTTATAAGAACCTCATGACAGTGATAAACAATCACATTTCAATAATCAGCCTGAATGTGAATGGCTTAAATGTACCACAAAAAGACACAGGTTGGCCGGGCTTGGTGGTTCAGCCTGTAATCCTGCGCCTTTGGGAGGCTGAGGTGAGTGAATTGCCTGAGCCCATGGGTTCGAGACCCGCCTGGGCAGTGAGACCTCATCTCTACAATAAGTCAAAAAATCACCTGTGCGTGGTAGCGCATGCCTGTAATTCTGGCTACTTGGAAGGCTGAGGTGGAAGGATCGCCAGAGCCCAGCAGGTCGAGGCTGCAGTGGCCGGGAGTGGCCACTGCACTCCAGTCTGGGCGACAGAGTGAGACTCCAACTCAAAAAAAAAAAAGACACAGGTTGGCAAACTGGATAAGAAACTATGACCCAATTATTTTCTGCATCCAGGAGACTTATCTCACTACAAGGGATGCACATAGAGTCAAAGTTAAAGGCTGGAAAATGAGTTTTCAGGCAAATGTATCACAGAAGAAGGCAGAAGTTACAATCTTAATATCAGACAAAACAACCTTTAAGCTATCAAAAATTTACAAACATGCAAAAGGACACTACATAATGATAAAGGTTCAATCCATCAAAAAGAACTATCCATCCTAAACATATATGCATCCAACACAGGAGCACCAGCATTTATAAAGAAACTACTAAGTAAAGTAAAAAAAGATATTGACTCTAACACTGTTATAGCGGGGGACCTGAATACCCCACTAACAGCCCTAGATAGATAATCAAGGCAAAAAAAAAAAAATCAATAAGGAGATCCAGAACCTAAATTTGACACTCGACCAAATGAACTTAATAGATACCTACAGATTATTCCATCCAACAACCACAGAATATACATTCTACTCATCAACACATGGAACACACTCCAAGACTGAGCATATCCTTGGCCATAAATGAAGCATAAACAAATTCCATAAGGTTGAAATCTTGCCATGCACATTCTCACACCATAATGAAATAAAAATAAATATCAACACCAACAAAATTTCCCCAAAGCCCACAAAGACATGGACACTAAACGGCATGATGCTGAATAACTACTGGGTCAACACTGAAATCAAAGCAGAAATTAAAAGAATACTGGAAACAAATGAAAATCAAGAAACATCTTACCAAAACCTCTGAGATGCCATGAGAATACTTCTAAGAAGGAAATTTATATCTCTATGAGCATATATCAAGAAGACAGAAAGATCACAAGTGGGGAGCCTAACAAATCACCTAAGGAGCTGGAAAGAGAAGACCACCAAAACCCAAACTTTAGCAGAAGAATCCAAATCACCTAAATATGAACCCAAACAGGGTACATAGACGGAAAAAAATATCATAGAAAATATCACAAAACAAAAAGCTGGTTCTTTGAAAGAATCAACAAGATTGATGAACCCTTAGCCAGAATGACCACGAAAAAAAGAGAAAAAGCCCAAATAAACACAATCAGAAATACAAAAGATGAAATCACAACTGAACCCAAAGAAATACAAAAGATTATTGGAGATTACTATGAACACCTATATGGAAAAAAACTTGATAACCTAAATAAAATGGAGGACTTTTTGACATTACACAACCTCCCCAGGTTGAAACAAGAAGACATTGAGACATTAAATAGGCCAATAACAACCCAGAAAATTGACTTTGTCATACGAAACTTCCTACCAAAAAAAAAAAGCCCTGGACCAGATGGTTTTCCAGCAGAATTCTACAAAACGTACCAGAAGGAGTTGATATCAATTCTTTTGAAAGTATCCCAGGCAATTGAGGAAGTTGAAATTCTCCCTAAATCATTTTTTGATGCTAACATCACACTGATATCTAAACCAGATAAAGATCCAACAAAAAAGAGAACTACAGGCTAATATCCCTTATGAACATAGATGCAAAGATCCTCAACAAGATTCTAGCAAATCAGATCTAATAACATATGTCAAAAATAATCCACCATGACCAAGTAGGCTTCATCCCCAGGATGCAGGGTTGGTTCAACATTTGCAAGAACATAAATGTAATTAAAATCATCAACAAATGTAAAAAAAACCACATGATTATATCATTATATTCAGAAAAAAACTTTTGATAAAATCCAGCACCCCTTCTTGATAAAAACCCTCAAACATCTAGGTATAGAAGGAACATACCTCAAAATAGTAAGTGCCATCTATGACAAACCCGCAGTTAACATATTGCTAAATGGACAGAAACTAGAAGCATTTCTTCTGAAAACTGGAACAAGACAAGGCTGCCCACTCTCACCTCTCTTGTTCAACATTGTGCTGGAAGTCCTAGCTCAGGCAAGGACAAGAGAAGGAAATCAGGGGTATCCAAATAGGAAAACAGGAAGTCAAGTGATCCTTCTTTGCTGATGATATGATCCTATACCTTGAAAATCCAAGAGAATCTGTGAAAAACCTGCTTGCACTGATAAACCACTTTGGCAAAGTCTCAGGGTACAAAATAAATGTGCAAAATACATTTGCATTGCTATACACCAACAACAAGCAGGCAGAGATCAAAATTAAAGCACAATTCCATTCACAATTGCCACACACACACACACACACACACACACACACACACACACACACACAAATGAAATACCTTGGCATCTTTCTAACCAGAGAGATGAAAGACCTTTACAATGAGAACTACAAAAAACTGCTCAAAGAAATCCAAGAAGACACAAACAAATGGGAAGATATTCCATGCTCATGGATAGGAAGAATCAACATTGTTAAGATGTCCATCCTACCAAAGGCAATCTACAGATTCAACGGAAGACCCATTAAGTTACCAACATCATTCTTCTTATACCTGGAGATGACAATACAGAAATTCATATGGAAACATAAACAACCACAAATAACCAAAACAATCCTTAGCAAGAGAAACACAGCAGGAGGTATCACACTTCCAGACTTCAAACTTTACTATAAGGCTACAGTAATCAAAATAGCTTGTATTGGTACAAGAACAGGTACATGGATCAATTGAACAGGATAGAGATTCCGGAAGTAAAGCCTCAATTCCTCAACCAACTCATCTTTGACAGTCTCCAACAACAACCACTGGGGAGAGGAGAACTTATTCAGTAAATGGTGTTGGGAAAACTGGCTGACCACATGCAGAAGATTGAAACAGGATTTTTACCTATCACCATACACAAAAATTAACTCTAAATGGATCAAAGGCCTAAACGTAAAACCTCAAACTATAAGAATCTTAGAAAATGCAGGAGACACCCTTATGGAAATAGGAACTGGCAACCAATTCCTATTCTGAACCCTAAAGGCCCATACCTTAAGAAATAAGAGAAACTAGTGGGGCCTCCTCAAACTAATGAGCTTCTGCAATGCATAAGCAACAATTAAGAGAGCAGGGAGACAGCCCACAGAATGGGAAAAAATATCTGCCCACTATATCTGACAAAGGCTTAACCTCTAGGATCTACAAGGAACTCAAACGTGCCTAAAGAAAAAAAAACAAAACAACTCCATCAAAAATTGGGCAAAAGACATGAATAGACACTTCTCAGAAGAAGATATACGGGCAGCTAACAGACACATGAAAAAGTGCTCAGCCTCACTCATCATCAGAGAAATGCAAATCAAAACTGCATTGAGATACCACCTAACCCCTGTCATCATTAATTAAAAAAGCAATATCAGATGCTGGAGAGGATGTAGAGAAAAGGGAATACTTCTACACTGCTGGTGGGAATGCAAACTAGTTCATCCTCTATGGAGAACAGTGTGGCAGTTCTTGAAAGAATCATAAGTTGATCTTCCATATGATCTTCCCAATTCCCCTATTGGGAATATACCTGGAGGAACTCAAATCATTCTACAAAAAAGATATCTGCACACATATGCTTGTTGCAGCTCTATTCACAATAGCAAAAATATGGAATCAACCATGTTGCCCATAGAAGCTGAACTGGATTAAAAAATGTGGTATAGCTATACAGTGGAATATATGCAGCCATAAAGAAAGACAAACATATGGACTTTGCAGCAACTTTGATGGATTTAGAGTTGATCATACTCAGTGATCTATCACAGAAACAAAGAACAGAGTACCGGCCAGGCTTGGTGGCTTAGCCTGTAATCCCAGCACTTTGGAAAGCCGAGGTGAGTGGATTGCCTGAGCCCACGGGTTTATGACCCACCTAGGCAACTTGGCGAGACCTTATCTCTACAATAAATCAAAAATTAGCCAGGTGTGGTAGTGCATGCCTGTAGTTCCAGCTACTTGGAAGGCTGAGGTGGAAGGATTGCCAGAGCCCAGCAGGTCGAGGCTGCACTAAGTGACAGAGTGAGACTCCAACTCAAAAAAAAAAGATAACAGAGTACCATATATTCTCACTCATAAGTGAACTTTGAACTATTATAATACTATAAGAAAGTGATTGGCAGTCGTGGGAAACTGTCATTGGGAGGGTGGGATTGGCATTTGAGGGAAACTACTAGAGGAGGGATGGGCATACCTCATCAACTAGGATGCCTGCATAATCAACGTTTGTATACCTAACCCTGAATTGTACCCCACATCTTTATAATAAAAATCAATCAATAAATAGAAAATCTTGAAGATTATACAAAACAAATATTCAAACTAATAGGAATGGATAGATAAATACATGTGGGAACCCATACCACAATCAGTGAACATTGTGATTTGTAAATAGTTTCTGAATCTTAGCTCCCCATTCTCTACCTTATTCAATACTCAAAACTACAAGACACAGTAAAGCTCCAACCCACTGCTCTGTTTCAAAATAGAACAGATTCAGAGCCCTGATCAGGGAATAATAGAGGGCTGAGGAAATATCAGAAGAGAAAGTCTCTCTCACTGCCACTGAATAACAGAATTAAAGAAAAAAGAAAGAGATCAGTCACAAATAAGGAAAAATCAAGAGAAGAACACGGGTAATCCCCAGTGTCACAAAGAGAGAACACCTGAAAAATCAGACCTCGGAGCCCAAAGACAGGAAGTCACCAATGACAGGCCCCAGAATACAACAGGAATTAGGGAATGGATGGAAAGAGTGAACAAGACTCAAGAAAGACAAGATGCAACACTGAAAGAACTTGTAACAGAGATTTTGGCCATAAAAATTTCATCCAGGAAATAAATAACAAAGAAACAAGCATGGAAAGCAGAATTAATCAAGCAGAAGAAAGAATCTCAGAACTTGAAGACTAAAACATGGAAGTTACCTGATCTGCAAAAAAAAAAAAAAAAAAAAAGAGAAA
>NW_007043112.1:72275-88760 GCF_000164805.1 Carlito syrichta
CCAAAATTTCCTACCCAGCCAAGCTCAGCTTCATCAGTGATGGAGAATTAAAATCCTTCCCAGACTTCCAATCCCTAAGAGATTATGCAGCTTCCATACCAGCTCTATAGGAAATACTGAAAAAGGTATTGAGTACAGAAGAAAGGAAAAAAAAAAAAAAGAAAGAAAGAATGAGCATATACTTCCCAAGAGAACAGCAGAACACAGAATCAGCAGAGAATACATTGAGACTGCAAACTTGAAAACACACACATACATCAACCCACAAGTAAAAGAAAACAAACAAGGAAAAAACTTTATAAGAATCTCAAGATGGCGATAAACAATCACATTTCAATAAACACCCTGAACATGAATGGACTAAATGCACCACCGAAAAGACAGGGAATGGCAAACTGGATTAAAAAAAATCATAACCCAATAATTTGCTGCATACAGAAAATTCATTTCACCACCAGGGACACAAAGTTTAGAGGATGGAAAATGAGTTTCCAGGTGAATGGATCACAAACAAAGGCAGGAATTGTGATCTTAGTATCAGACAAAACAACTTTTAAGGTATTAAAAATTTAAAAAGATACAGAGACACTACATAATGATAAAAGGTTCATTTCATCAACAAGAAATATCCATTCTAAACATAAATGCACCCAACACAGATGCACCAGCATTTATAATGCAACTACTAAGTAAACTAAAAAAAGATATTGGCTCTAACTCTATTATAGTTGGAGACTTAAATACCCCACTATCAAGCCTAGATAGATCATTGAAATAAAAAATTAACAAAGAGATCTGGAATCTCAACTTGATGATTGACCAAATGGACCTAATAGATTCTTACAGGATACTCCACACAACAACCACAGAATATACTTTGTACTCATCACCCATGGAACATACTCCAAGATCAACCATATCTTTGGCCACAAGTCAAGCATAAATAAATTTCATAAGATCAAAATACTGCCATGCAACTTCTCAGACCACAGTGGAATTAAAATAAATATCAACACCAACAAAATTTTCCCAAAACACATAAAGACGCAAAGACTAAACAACATGATGCTGAACGATTACTGGATCAACACAGAAATCAAAACAGAAATTAAAAGATTCCTGAAAACAAATGAAAATGAAGAAAAACCTTATCAATACCTCTGGGATGCCATGAAAGACTTTCTCAGAGGGGAATTTATATCTCTATGAACATACATCAAGAAGATGGAGTGATCACAAGTTAACAACAAAAATCATGTAAGGAAACTGGAAAGACAAGACAACCAAAACCCTAACTTTAGCAGAATAATTCATATCACCAAAATAAAAGCCCAAATATGGGCCATAGAAGGCAAAAATATCATAGAAAACATCAACAAAACAAAAAGCTGGTTCTTTGAAAGAATAAACAAGATCGATGAACCTCTAGCCAGAATGACCAGTAAAAAGAGAGAAAAAGCCCAAATAAACACAATCAGAAATACAAAAGATCAAATCACAGCTGACCCTGAAGAAAGTAAAAAGATGATCAGAGATTACTATGCAGACCTGTATGGAAACAAACTTGATAACCTAAATGAAATGGAGAAATTTCTGACATCACACAACCTCTCAAGGTGTAAACAAGAAGACATCGAGACACTAAATAGATCAAAAGACAGCCCGGCTAACTCTCACATTTCAATAATCATCCTGAACATGAATGGACTAAATGCACCACTGAAAAGACATAGAATGGAATATTGAATTTTAAAAAAATGACCCAACAATATACAGCCCCAGAAAACACATCTCACTACATAGGACATTCACAGACACAAAGTTAGACAATGGAAAACAAATTTTCAGGCGAATGAATCACAAAAGAAAGCAGAAGTCATGATCTTAATATCAGAAAAAATAATCTTTGAGTTATCAAAAATTTAAAAAGATACTGAAGAAAACTACATAATGGACAAAAGACTCAATCCATCAACAAGAAATATTCATCTTAAACATATATGCACCCAACACAAGAGCACCAGCTTTTATAAAGCAGCTACTAAGTAAACTAAAAAAAGAGATTGACTCTAGTGCTATCATAGCTAGGGACTTAAATACCCCACTAACAACCTAGATAGATCTTTGAGGCAAAAAATCAGCAAGGAGATCCAGAACCTCTACTTGATGCTTGACCAAATGGACTTAACAAATAAGTACAGAACGCTCCACCCAACAACAGTGAAATATACATTCTATTCATCACCACATGGAATGTACTCCAAGATCGATCACATCTTCAGCCATAAATCAAGCATAAACACATTTTATAAGATCAAAATACTGCCATGCACTTTCTCAGACCACAGTGGAATAAAAATAAATACACCACCAACAAAATTCTCCCCAAACCCACAAAGACATGGACACTAGACAACGTGATGCTGAATAACTCCTGGGTAAACAAAGAAATCAAAATAGAAATTAAAAGATTCCTGGAAACAAATGAAAATGAAAACACATCTTACCAAAACCTCTGGGATGCCATGAAAACAGTACTAAGAGGGGAATTTATATTTCTATGAACATACATCAAGAAAATAGAAAGATCACAAGTTAACAGCCTAACAAGTCACCTAAGGGAGCTGAAAAGGCAAGACCACCAAAACCCTAATTTCACCAGAATAATCCAGATCACCAAGTAAAAGCCCAAATACAGGACATGGAAGACAAAAATATCAAAGGAAAAATCAGCAAAACAAAAAGTTGGTTCTTTGAAAGGATAAACTAGACTGAGGGACCTCTAGCCAGACTGACCAAGGAAAAGAGAGAAAAATCTCAAATAAACACAATCAGAAATGAAAAAGTTCAAGTCAAAACCGACTCCAAAGAAATACAAAAGATTATCAGAGATTACTATACATACCTGTATGGAAACAAACTCAAAAACCTAAATGAAATGGAAGACTTTCTGATATCACATAACCTCCCAAGGTTGAAACAAGAAGACATTGAAACACTAAATAGACCAGTAACAACTCAGGAAATTGATTCCATCATAAGAAAACGACCTACAAAAAAAGCCCTCGAGCAGTTTTCCAGAAGAATTCTACAAAACGTACAAAGTGAAGCTGATACCAATCCTATTGAAAGTATTCCAAGCAATTGAGAAAGATGGAACTCTCTCCAAATCATGTTATAAAGCTAACAACACACTGATACCCAAACTGGGTAAAAATCCAACAAAAAAAGAGAACTACGGGTCAATAATCCTAAAGAATATAGATGCAAACATTTTTTTTTTAACTTTTAATTGTTTTTAAAGATGTGGGTTAAGATTCAGAGTTAGGTATACAAATGTTCATTATGCAGGAAAACTTGTTGACGTAATGTGCCCCCCCTTTCCCCACTACTACCAATCCTGCTTCCCCACTGCCCCTCCCAGCAGTTTCCTGCTACTGCCGATGCTTTCCTTATAGTATTATGATAATTGTTCAAGGTCTGCTTATGAGTGAGAACATGTGATACTCAGTTCTCTGCTTCTGTGAAAGATCACTCAATATTATAGACTCTAAGAGCATCCAGGTTGCTGTGAAGTACATGGTTTTGTTCTTTATGGCTGTGTAATATTCCATCGTGTATATGTACCACATTTTAAAAAATCCCATTCTCTTTTGATGGTCAGCACGGTTGGGTCCATGTTCTTGCTACTGTGAACAATGCTGTGATAAACATACATGTGCAGTTATCTTTTTTATAGAGTGATTTGAGTTCTTCCAGGTATATTCCCAGTAGGGGGATTGCAAGGTCTCATGGAAGGTCAAGTTTTAGATCATTTAGGAATTGCCACACTGTTTTCCACAGAGGCTGTACTAGTTTACACTCCCACCAACAGTGTGGAAGTGTTCCCTTTTTCCTGCATCCTCTCCAGGATCTATTATTTTTTGAGTTGTTGATGATAGCCATCCTGACTGGAGTTAGGTGGTATCTCAGTGTAATTTTAATTTGTATTTCTTTGATGACTAGTGAGGATGAGCATTTTTTCATTTATCTGTTGGCTGCTTATATGTCTTCTTTTGAGAATTGCCTATTCATATCTTTTGCCCACTTTGTAATGGGGCTGTTTGTTTTTTCTTTTTGGCATGTTTGAGTTCCTTATAGATCCTAGAGGTTGACCTTTGTCAGACATACAGTTGACAAATATTTTTTCTCAGTGTGTGGGCTGTCTCCCTACTCTCTTGATGGTTTCTTTGGCTTTGCAGAAGCTTGTCAATTTGATGAAGTCCTGCTTGTCTATATTATCTCTTATGGCACGGGCACTTAGGGTTTTGATCAGGAATTAGTTGTCAGTTCCAATTTCCATAAGGGTGTCTCCAGATGCAAACATTTTCAACAAGATTCTAGCAAATCAGATCCAACAACACATCTCAAAAATCATCCACCATGAACAAGTAGGCTTCATCCCCAGGATGCAGGGCTGGCTCAACATCTGCAAGACCATAAGTGTAATTAAATATATCAACAGATGTAAAAACAAGAACCACATGATCATATAATTAAATGCAGAAAAAGCTGGGATCGCCAGAGCCCAGCAGGTCGAGGCTGCGGTGGCCAGGAGTGTGCCACTGCACTCCAGTCTGAGCAACAGAGTGAGACTCCAACTCAAAAAAAAAAAAAGAAATGTGAGAGTTATATAAACACACACACATATATACTAACACAAAAGTGAAAAGAAAACAAAACAGCCTTATAAGAGCTTATGACAGGAAAAACAATGAGGATGAGCATTGTTTTTCCTGTCATAAGCTCTTATAAGGCTGTTTTGTTTTCTTTTAGCTTTTGTGTTAGTGTATATGTGTGTGTGTTTATTTTTGCAGTTGTGCTGTGTGTTCTGTTGCCTCTGTGTTTGTGACTCTATGAAGTATATGGTCTTTCTTTTGTTTCTTTTTTCCTCTGTATACAGCACCTTTTTAAGTGTATCCTACAGAGCTGGTTTGGAAACAGCATATTCTTTTAGGGTTTGGATGTCTGAGAAGGATTTTAATTCTCCATTGTTAATGAAACTTAGCTTGATTGGGTAAGAAATTCTTGGTTGAAATTTTTTTATCTTTGAGAATGTTAACACTTGAGGTCCAATCCCTTCCGGCCCATGTGTTTCTGCAGATAAATCTCTGGCGATTCTGATTGGTCTTCCCTGGTAGGTAGTCTGACCTTTTTCCCTGACTAAGTTTAGGATTTTTTCTTTTGTATCTACTTTGTGTAGGCTAATTACTATGTGTCTAGGGGCTAGTCTTCTCATAAGATATCTTACAGGGTGTCTCTGTATCTCTTGTGCTTGTATAGTTGTCTCTCTGGCCACATTAGGAAAGTTTTCTTGAATGACCCCTTGGAATGTTTGTTCCAAAGTGTTTTCCTTTTCTCTTTATACTTCTGGTATTCCAATCAGATGAAGGCTTGGCTTCTTGGTAAAATCACACATCTCTTGAAGAGTTTTTTCTTTCTTCCTACTTTTTTCCTATATTTTTAATAGATTGGGATAATTCCATATTTTGATCTTCAATCTCGGAGATTCTTTCTTTGCTTGTCAATTCTGCTTCCTGTGCTTGTCACCTTGTTATTTATTTCTTGAATGAAGGTCTTTATTTCTGATTTTTCTAAATATGCTTTCTTGAGTCTGTCAAACTCCATTGCAATTTCATTTAGTTTTAGCTCTTGCATTTCTTGCTTTTTACTCATTCTTTCCAATGGTTCTCTGATCTCTGTAAGTACCTCTGGGTACCATGATTCTCAGAGATAGTCATTGTTTGTGTTCCAATAGCTGTTCTTTCTGACACTGACTCATTGTTGGGGCTCTGAAGGTTACCAGTGATTTTTCATTGTTTTTTCTTCATTTGTAGTTATTATCTTATCTTTCTCAGTGAGAAATGGAGAAGCAATCACTTCTGATATTCTCTCTACCTTCTGTCCTTCCCTGAGCTGGGGCTCCAGGTGTGTTCAATTATGAAATAGGGCTGGGGATGGGGTGTTGTGCTATCTACAATTTTGAGCACTTACTAAGGAGTGGGAAGGGGCTGCAAGGATCCAGAACCTACTGATGGGTCACAATGCTTGCTATCTGGTGTATGGGCCAGCTGGGACTCGTTCTCCTTCTCCACACAGTATGACCTTACAATGGGTATGCTTGTGTAGCCCCTGAGTCCAAGACAGGATATAAGAGAGAAAAGAGAGAGAAGGAGAGAAAAAAGGGAAAGAAGAAGAAAGAGAGAAAAAACATAGAAAAAGAATGAGAGAGAAAAAGAAGGAAGAAAGAAAAGAGAAACCAACCAGCAAACAAATGAGACAAACAAACAAACCAAAACCCAAAAAACCCATTGGTAGAGATTTCTCAGCTTTAGTATATCTCTTTGGGGAGGGAGAACCCCCTCTTGTGGTTGGTTCTGTGACCACAGGTCTGTTACTGCAGGTTTCCTCTTTACTGTTGAAATTTGAGATGTTAAAATCTTAACCCCCTGCTGCCTGCAATTGATAGCTGGCACATGCCTGTGGCAGGGAGTGGGGGGATGGGTGGGGTAACTTGACTCAGCTTCTCCTGGACTCTCTCCCCCTTTCTTCCTCTCCCAGTGTGGTCACAGCTCCCATGGCATCCAGTTGCTGGTGGGGGGATGAGGCTTCTGGTCTCTACCCTGACCTCCTGATCTCTTTCACTAATTGCTAGGTGCAGGGGGAAGTCAAGTAAGCATTCACCAGTCTCCTTCTCAGTCAAATCTGCTGGATGCTTCTATTGCTGGCTCAGGAGGGGGGTGGATTGTCTGGGGCTCCACATCCTCCACTGTCCACCAGGACTTGTGCACCGGAGGCAATGCTCTCTGAATTCATGGAGAGCAACTCCAAAGCAATGCAGAGATAACCCCCTGGTCTTAAGATCAGAAGATGCCCTGGAGAACTTCTCTGTGCAGTCTTTAAAGTGGCTGCTTAATTTCTCTATAGACTGCTGTTTCTTCTGCAGAATCAGGAAAGATAACTCCCTCCCCAGCAAGTACCACAGTCTTCAGATCTCAGGTCCCAGTGGCAGGGTCTTATAGCCTAGCCTGGTGCTGGAGGCTGTGGTAGCAAATCCAGGTTCAGGGTGGCCTCTCTCCACTACGTCTTAGGGACTCTGCCTCTGACTCCCTTGCTGCACTCACTCTGACCTTTGCTTCCAGTATCTGACCTGGCACTGTGGTGAAACAGCATTCTGGCAGCTACTTCCTGGGAAAAGCTTTGTTGATTTTAGAAAATAACACTCAGCTTCTTTGCTCTGGGAAGCACTAGGGTCCAAGTAGAGTGACTGTGGCACCAGCCTCTTCACTGGGAGAGCCCTGGTCACTTGCTCTTGAGTTCCCAGTCAGCCACTCATATGTCCACTTACACACAGACACTCAGGCAAATTCGTCCATACACTCACTCATTCACACAAGTACTCATGCAGTCTGACTGGCTACTCTGTCATCTTCTTGGAACCCTCTAGTGTTATGTTTTTTAAAACTGTAATTGAAGATGTCCTCATTTTTCCTTGTAATGCCTTCAAGTTATGCCTAACATATTTTGAGACTATGTTCATACAAATTCTCTCTCTCTCTCTCTTTTTAAGTTGGGGGTCTTACACTGTTACTCAGACTCCCAGACTGGAGTGTGGTGGCACAATCACAGCTCACCACAGCCTCCAACTTCTGGGCTCAAGCAGTCCTTCCTCCTCAACCTCCCAAGTAACTGGGACCACGGTGCATACCACTATGCCCAGCTAATATTTTTATTTTTTGTAGAGACAAGTTCTCACTATGTTGCCCAGGCTGGTCTCAAACTCCTGAGCTTAGGCAATCCTCCTGTCTTGGGCCTGCAAAGCACTGGGATTACAGATATGGTAAACTGTATAAGAAATTGCCAGACATTTGCCCAGAGTGGATATACCATTTTATGTACTTACCAGAAATGCGTGAGTTTCCATTGCTCTGCATTCTTGCTAACTCTAGGTACTGTTTTATGTTTAGCGTTCTAAAAGGTGCATAGTGGTATCTAATTGTGGATTTAATTTTCGTTTTCCTGATATTAAATGATGTTGAGCATATTTTAATCATCTTAATTTGTTTGTAGCTCATATAACCACATGGAAAAATCTCAAATACATCACTCATTAAATGAAAGAAATCAGACTCACACATATTATGACTCAATTTATACCACATTTAGAAAGGGCAAATCTATAAAGACAGAAAACAGACCAGTGATTGCCAAGGGCTAGGAGTGGGGAGAGGAAATGACTGAAAAGGGAGAGGAAAGAAATTAGAGGAGTGAGGAAGCTATTCTTCATCTTGATTGTGGTGTTGACTGCATGACTGTGGGACTTAAAAGTCTCAGAACTCTACACCAAAAAGAGTAAATATTACTGCATGTTAATTATACCTCAATAAATCTGACTTTTGAAATATTTCAGTTATGTTCACAGAAAAAACTGAACACAGATGTTTATAGTAGTCATTTATAATCAACAAACTTGGAAGTAATCAAGATGTCCTTCAGCAAGTAAATAAATAAACTATGGTAATCCAGACAATAGTATATTATTCAGCATAAAAGATAAATGAGCCATTAAACCATGAAAAATCACGGTGAACCTTAAATGCATATTACTACATGAAAAAAGCCAATCTGAAAAGGGCACATACTGTATGATTCCAACTACATGACATTCTGAAAAAGATAAAACTATGGCGCCAGGGGCTGGGCATGCTGGCTCATGCCTATAGTCCCAGAACTTTGGGAAGCAGAGGCAGGATAACTGCTTGAGTTCAGGAGTTAGAAACCAACCTCTGCAAAAAGAAAAAGAAAAAGAAATTTAAGTAGCTAGGAGTGATGGCATACACCTCCCTGCTACATAGGAGGCTGAGGTGAGAGGACTACTTGAACCCAGGAGTCTGAGGCTACAGTGAGCTATGATTGCACCACTGTACTTCAGCCTGTGCAATAAAGTTCTTTTTTTTGACAACAAAAAAGTCACATAATTAAGGAAGGTAAATGGGTTGGAAGAACTGTGGCAGTAGATGGGAGACTTCAGTTGATCCAAGTTACCTGAAAATTCTTACCTTTGAAGCTTTTCTGAGGGTAGTTAAGTGACAAGATACTGCATACTGCACAGGGGGTCAAAAGACAATGTGCTGGGGGCTTTGGAGGCTCAGAAACACAACTGGTGGCTAATGAGGAGGTTATATGTCATGGTGCTACATGACAATGAGGAGTCAACATACATTCTGAGGTATGTGTCTGTATACATAAGGAATTTTCTTTATTGCATTATCTCTCTCTTGGTAGAAATATTCAGTGGGGGATAGGAAATACACAACTGAGTTAGACTCAGAAGAAAAATGAAAAAGCAGTCACAATTCTGTTAGATAATGTATTCTGCAACAAACAACTCACAAAAAGCAGGACTTATCACTATCGTATATGTTATGTTGTCTTACAATTCGATGTACCTGTCTCACAGTAAACAGGGTTATCATTAACATAACTCAATATAATTTTTCTTATGAGGAATTTGGTAAAAGTGTTCCACTGTAGTCATAGTTTTCATGAGGAGTTTTCTAATGTACCAAATTGACTCTGTTCCTTCTCAGTATGAATGCCTCAAGGTTTTTGAAGCTGGTGACAATGTGGAACAGGTCTCTTGTCTCATTCAGTGCCTTCTTAGAGGTCCTCTTTGGAACAGTAATGTGTGACATTCTGATTTGAGCATTTCTACTTACAACAATATACAGTTTTTTCTGCTGTAAGAATTTAATAATATTTACTCAGACCTCTCTTCAGAAAGATTTTATCACACTGTTTCTCTCAAGTGTGAGTACTCTGATATACACTGAGCACTAATTTCTGAACAAAGCCTTTCCCACAGACAGCACACTTGTAGGGTTTACTTCCAGTAGGTGTTGTCTGGTGTTTATTCAGATTTGACCTGGTGATGTCCTTCCCACATTCAGCACACACATAAGCCTTCTCTCCTGTGTGAATTTGCTGATGTAGCTGTGATTTATTAATGAAAGATTTGCCATAATCACTGCATTCATAAGGCTTCTCTTCAGTATGAATTCTATGATGTCTAATCAATGCTGGCTTCTGTCTGAAGCTCTGCCCACATTCAAAACAGATGTAGGGCTTTTACCCAGTATGAATTTCCTGATGTTTATTGAGGTATGACTTCTTCATGAAGGCTTTTCCACAGATACTGCATTCATAAGGTTTCTCTTCAGTGTGGACTATCTGATGTCTAGTGAGTACTGACTTCTGGTTAAAGGCTTTCCCACATTCATCGCATTTATGTGGTTTCTCTCCAGTATGAACTTTTTGGTGTACATTGGTGTATGACTTCTGAGTGAAGGCTTTTCCATAAGTACTGCATTTATAAGGTTTCTCTCCAGTATGGATCTTCTGATGTGCAATGAGTACTGATTTCTGCTTGAAAGCTCTCACACAACTGTGGCATTCATATTTTTGTCTCTTTTCAGTATGAATTCTCTGATGTATATGAAGGTATGACTTCTGGGTGAAGACTTTTGCACAGATACTGCAATCATAAGGTTTCTCTCCAGTATGGACCATCTGATGCCCAATGAGTACTGATTTCTGAATGAAGGTTTTCCCACATTCATGACATTCATAGTGTCTCCCTGCAGTATGAATTTTCTGATATTTACTGAGGTATGATTCCTGGCTGAAGGCTTTTCCACAGGTTTTGCATTCATAGGATTTCTCTACAATATGGATCCTGCAATACACATTGAATGCTGATTAATGCTTGAAGGCTTTCCTGCATTCGTGGCATTAATATACACAAAGCAATAATAAATAAATAAATAAATAAATAAATAACCAATCAGGCAGACAATCTAGTCAGTGTGGAATCATTCAAGCAACATTAGAAGGAAATGTCAAGAAGGATGAATAATAATCAGATACAGCAGAAAGTTACTCCCAATGATTAAGTGACAATAATCCTCATGTTATCAGCAGGATTAAAGCCATAAAGAACTAGGAAAAAGTGAGAAATCTCACAGCAGATGTCATGGAGAAAATAGGAAAGGAGCCTGACTGGAGATAAGGTTGTGAAGCATCTCATAGTGAGAAAGAAAGAAAAGGGGACTAGTGGGAGTGGCAGTCTGTGACACAATAATTTTGAAAGAAAGCAGATTTATGAATCCTGAACAGATAAAGACTCTAGGAATATAGGGGAAGGCAAAAAGCAAAACAAAACAAAACAAACAAGAATGTTATTTAAAAATGCACATAACCAAGAAAGAAAGTTCTTTAATGAGGCATAATGGCACATGATTCAGAATCCAAACACCAAGGAAGAAGACAGAAATGACAAGTGTTATCCAAGGAGAAGGCATTTAGTTATTGGAGAGGTCAATGTCAAGGGGCTTGCCTCAAACAATACAAAAAATCTAGAACCTTCAAGAAGAATCATCTTAATAGCATTTCAAACATGCTAGTCTTTCTGAGATTTCCTCCCATCTCCCATCTACCTGGGTCACATTCACCTGGAAAATTATGACATAGGCTCTCACCTTGCGATGCCCATGACTCCTTTCCTTGTTCCAACATGAAAATCTTTTCTTCAAGAACTTGAAACCCTGTCCATGGGAAATGATGCAGCTCTGGGTCAAGCTAATTATGTTTTTGAGAGCCCAATCAGTTAAATGTTATTGCTCAATGTGGGTTTGTTTTTTTTAGAAAAGTAATCATATATCTCTGACAACAGAGTAATATTCCGAGTGCCCTTATGAGATAAAAAAAACCCTGGGCAAATCATGGACAAATTCATCATCTATTTTAGAAACCTCATAATATTCATGAACTGAGAATGGAAACAATCTCAGTGAAGTCTCTTTCCAGATAGCAAGGTGATTTGATTTACCTTCTGAGAGCAGGTGGCTGTAGGTATCCAGCATCAAATCCCAGTACAGGTATTTCTGAGAAGGACCCAGGCTGCCATTCCTCTCTGCTGAAATCTATAGCCACATCCCTAAAGAACACTGATCCCTATAAAAGGATATTCCTGTTCAATGTGTATGGTTAGATTTTGGGGATGGAGACTCTATCTTTAGGAAAATTTGTTTTGTTGTTCATTACCTCATCTTTTAAAAAACTCACCCCTATTTCATTAATATATTACTATGAAAATTTTCAAACACTTGTTACTTAAGGTATCTTAAAAGAATTGCACAGTGAAAACCTGTATACCCACCACCTAGAATCCATTGTTAACACTTGACTTGCTTCATCACATCCATCCACTTACGTTTTGTGCATTTTTTTTTTTTTGAGTTGGAGTCTCACTCTGTTGCCCAGACTGGAGTGCAGTGGCCACTCCTGGCCACCGCAGCCTCGACCTGCTGGGCTCTGGCGATTCTTCCACCTCAACCTTCCAAGTAGCTGGAATTACAGGCATGTGCTACCATGCCCAGCTGATTTTTTGATTTATTGTAGAGATGAGGTCTTGCTGCCCAGGTGGGTCTCGAACCCGCAGGCTCAGGCAATCCACTCACCTCAGCCTCCCAAAGGCGCAGGATTACAGGTTGAGCCACCAAGCCCGGCATTTTGTGCATTTCAAAGTAAATTGCAGATGTCACTACCCTTCCTCTTAATGACTTCAAAATGCATATCATTAGAGTATAATATTTATCTTTTTAGATAAAACTTACATACAATTAAATGCAACAATCTTTAGTTGCAACAATATTTGAAGTTTTGACACATGTGCATACCAGTGTAATCAATAAACTTTTAAGAAGTTATATTTTATATAGAATGCATATTAAATATCTAGTATTACATATTTTGTGGAAGGCAGAAATCCAATAAAGAATTTCTGCTATTTGTTCTGTGCTACAGTCAATTACTCATTTTTCAAAGAAGGAAGTTGAAATAGGCTCTTTCTATTCTTTTAGCAACCTGTGATACACCTTCTGAGCAATTTAGGACTAGCCATTATGCTAGTCCTGAGAACATAGAAATGAATTATGTTTCTAGCAACTTAAATGACTTGAAAGATAAATCATCAAAGTTTGAGAAAAATAAGACACATGTTGTATTAAGGTGTTAAAAGGTAAATCTCTATGAAGGACCAAAAGAAAAAGTGCATTCTACATAAAAGAGTAAATTTATATGCCATAGAGTTTAATAGTTTAAGTTAGAATATAAGAATGACACAGAATAGTGGGTGAGAAGGACAGGACACTCCTCAGGAAAGATAAGAAATGTGGAGAAATAGGAAAATACACAGTGAGCTTAGGGAATAGCAAATAGCTCTAGATAAATGGAGAGAAGTCTGGATGATGTGTCAGAAGCATAGTTATGGGAGAAACACTTTGATCACAGGGAAGTATGTGCGGGGGTCCAGCCCCACAAGGGTTGTGAGGTTTCCTGAAAGAGAGACGGATAGGCAAAAGACAAAAATATTATACTCAGACACCTGCTTCCTGAACAGATGACAATTTAATGTTAGTTAACACAGAGTTTTTATACCATTTGTAAAGGGGCAAGACAAAGAAAATTCCTTCACATACATATGCTTTAAAAGTTACCATCTAGTGGTCTTAGCAACAAACAAACCAAGATCCCTATAAACATTCAAACAACGAGTCTTATTCATAAGGCCAAAAATGATACTTTTAGTCTAAAGTCCTGAATTACAGTCCTTGAAATGTCTCAAGAAAGTTTCTAAGTGCAAAGTTCTTCATGTAGCAGTAGTTTTCCCATCTGGGGCTTCTGTGGCCTTCAGAGCTTTGTAATCGCCTCTCTTGTCCAGATGTCTTTGTTACTTTTCTCTTATCCTGCAGTGCTTGTTTCTAAAGAGAATTCAAAAGAAGCTTTTAGTAATGTTTCCCAGGCCCCCAAGGTTGTTTTCTGTCTTTAGCTAATCTATCATAAAAGTGTCTGATTAGTATATTATGAGTTCAGTGAAAACCCACTTTATAAACGCTAACTTAGAGTTTTAACTATTGAATTAAGTAAAAACCTTAATGATAATCTTTATCCTAAGTCAGTGAAAACAGTGCTATAAATCACCTACATAACTCCTAGATAAGTGTTAGAACTTATAATGAATTCATAATGGACTTACTATAAACTTGTGCTTCTAAAAAACCTTATCTAAACACTAAACTGCATAATTCTAAATCAAATGAGTGAATATACTTATATCATATATTACTCAAGCAATATCTAATAACTTATAACCAAGTGAAAGAAAGCATTCTTGATATGCTTCAGAGTTTAACCCTTGCATATGTTAGAAAAGGCCAAGTGGCATAGTGGGAAAATGGAAAAATGAACCATGACATTTCCAGGTTAGCTGTGAGTACTTCGCATAAACATGCCATTTTCTTCTTCCACGACTGCACAGAATTTCTTCAGTCGTACCAACAGCAAAGATGGAAGATAGAAGGGCCTCAGCTGCCCGGACTTGCTTTGCAGCTGGGGGTCCTCAGTGCACCTGGACTTTGTCAATCAGGCGGACCTCCAAGACTGGCTCCCAACAAGTATGGACTTTTTATTTTGAGAAAAGGTAATTAGGCTGGGCACAGTGGCTCACACCTATAATCCCAGCACTTTGGGAGGCCGAGGTGAGAGAATCTCTTGATACCATGGGTTCAACACCAGCCTTAGCAATTTGGCGAGACCTCATCTTTACAATAAATAAAAAAATTAGCCTGCATGGTCGCACATGTCTGTAGTTCCAGCTACTTGGAAGGCTGAGGCAGAAGGATCACCTGAGCCCAGCAGGTCAAGGCTGTGGTGGCCGTGAGCATGCTACTGACTGGGCAACAGAGTGAGACTCTGACTCAAATAAAAAAGGTAATTAGATTTATACCCAAAACTTTTTTCTATGGGATCTTTATTTCAGGATAACCAAACAACTGATGGAAAAAAGCTCTTTATTATTATTATTATAAAGATGTAGGGTATAATTCAGGGTTAGATATACAAACGTTGATTATGCAGGTACCCTTGTTGATGAGGTGTGCCCCTCCCTCCAATATCAGTTTGCCTCAAATGCCAATCTCACCTCCCCTTCCCTGGCAGTTTCCCACTACTGCCAACCCCTTTCTTACAGTGCTATAATAATTGTTCAAGGTCCGCTTATGAGTGAAAACATATGGTACTCTGTTCTTTGTTATATGATAGATCACTGAGTATGACTGACTCTAAATCCATCCAAATTGCTGCAAAATCCTTGTATATATATGTGTCCTTCTTTATGGCTGCATAACATTCCATTGTATATATGTGCCACATTTTTTTAAACCAGTCCTTTGTCAATGGGCAATATGGTTGGTTCCACGTTTTTGCTGTTGTGAATAGAGCTGCAACAAGCACACTTATGCAGGTATCTTTTTTGTAGAATGACTTGAGTTCCTCGGGTATATTCCCAATAAAGGAATTGCTGCATCATATGAAAGGTCAATCTCTAGTTCTTTCAGAAATCGTCACATTGTCTTCCAAAGAGGTTGCACTAGTTTGCATTCCCACCAGTAGTTTAGAAGTGTTGCTTTTTCTCAGCATCCTTGCCAGCATTTGTTGTTGTTTGTTTTACTAACGATGATCATTTTTACTGGGATTAGGTGGTATCTCAATGTGGTCTTGATTTGCATTTCTCTGATAATGAGTGAGGCTGAGCAATTTTCATGTGTCTGTTAGCTGCCCATATATCTTTTGAGAAGTGTTTATTCATGTCTTTTGCCCACTTTTTAATGGGGCTTTTGTTTTTTTCCTTTCAGCATATTTGAGTTTCTTGTGGATCCTAGATATTAGGCCTTTGTTGGATATACAGTTGGCAAATATTGTTTTCCCATTCTGTTGGCTGTCTCCCTGCTCTCTTGATGGTTTCTTTTGCTTTAGAAGCTTGTTAGTTTGATGAAGTCCCACTTATCTATCTTATTTCTTAAGGTATAGGCATTAGGGTTCTGAATAGGAATTGGTTGCCAGTTCCAATTTCCATAAGGGTGTCTCCTGCATTTTCTAAGGTTCTTATAGTTTGAGGTTTTATGTTTCGGTCTTTGATCCATGTAGAGTTAATTTTTTGTATGGTGATAAGTAGGGGTCCTGTATCAATCTTCTGCATGTGACAGCCATTTTTCCCAGCACCATTTACTGAATAGGTTCTCCTCTCCCCAGTGGTTGTTGTTGGAGGCTTTGTCAAAGATGAGATGGTTGAGAAATTGAGGTTTGCTTCCAGAATCTCTTTCCTGTTCCATTGGTCTACATGCCTGTTGTTGTACCAATACCAGGTTATTTTGATTACTTTAGGCTTATAGTAAAGTTTAAAGTCTGGAAGTGTGCTACCTCCTGCTTTGTTCCTTTTGCTAAGGATTGTTTTGGTTATTCGTGGTCATTTATGTTTCCATATGAATTTCTATATTGTCATTTCCAGGTCTGAGAAGAATGATGTTGGTAACTTAATGGGTATTGGGT
>NW_007043112.1:88838-143053 GCF_000164805.1 Carlito syrichta
CGCATGGAAATTTGTTTAGGTCTTCTTGGATTTCTTTGAGCAGTGTTTTGTAGTTCTCACTGTAAAGGTTTTTCACTTCTCTGATTAGGAAGATTCTGAGGTATTTAATTTTTTTTGGTGGCTAATGTGAATGGGATTGTGCTTTTAATTTGGGTCTCTGGCTGCTTGTTGTTGGTGTATAGGAATGCAACTGTCTTTTGCACATTTATTTTGTACCCTGAGACTTTGCCAAAGTCCTGTATCAGTGCACACAGGTTTCTGACAGATCTCTTGGATTTTCAAGGTATAGGATCATATCATCAGCAAAGAGGGATAACTTGACTTCCTCTTCTCCTATTTGGATACCCCTGATTTCCTTCTTTTGTCTGATTACCCGAGCTAGGACTTGCAACTCAATGTTGAACAAGAGGGGTAAGAGTGGGCAGCCTTGTCTTGTTCCAGTTTTCATGGGAAATGTTTCCAGTTTCTCTGTGAGCTTATCATAAATGGTGCTAATATTTTGAGGTATGTTCCTTCTATACCTAGATTTTGAGGGTTATTATCAAGAAGGGATGCTGGATTTTATCAAAAGCTATTTCTGCATCTAGTGATATAATCATGTGGTTCTTGTTTTTACATCTGTTGATATATTTAATTACACTTATGGTCTTGCAAATGTTCAACTGGCCCTGCATCCTGGGGATGAAGCCTATTTGGTCATGGTGGATGATTTTTGAGATGTGTTTTTGGATCTGATTTGCTAGAATCTTGTTAAGAATTTTTGCATCTATATTCATAAGGGATATTGGCCTGTCATTCTTTATTTCATTGGATCTTTACCTGCTTTGGGTATCAGTGTGATGTTAGCTTAGTAAAATGATTTGGGGAGAATTCCATCCTACTAAATTGCCTGGAATACTTTCAATAGGATTGGCATCTGCTTCTTCTTGTGTGTTTTGTAGAATTCTGCTGGAAAGCAATCCAGTCCAGAGCTTTTTTTTGTAGGTAGTTTTCATATGAGAGGGTCTATTTCCTGGATTATTATTGGTCTATTTAGTGTCTCAATATCTTCTTGTTTCAACCTAGGGAGGCTGTATGATGTCACAAAGTCCTCCATTTCATTTAGGTTATCAAGTTTGTTTTCATATATGTGTACATTACTACCGTAATCTCCGATAATCTCTTGTATTTCTTCAGGTCAGTTGTGATTTGATCTTTTGTATTTCTAATTGTGTTTATTTGAGCTTTTTCTCTGTTTTTCTTGGTCATCCTGGTTAGGGGTCCATCAATCTTGTTCATTCTTTCAAAGAACCAACTTTTTGTTTTGTTGATGTTTTCTATTATATTTTTGTCTGCTATATCCTGTATTTGGATTCTTATTTTTGTGATTTGGATTCTTCTGTTAAAGTTGGGTTTTTGGCTCAGTCTGTAATCCCAGCACTTTGGGAGGCCAAGGCAAGCGGATTGCCTGAGCTTGCAGGTTTGAGACCCACCCAGGCAACTTGGTGAGATCTCATCTCTACAATAAATCAAAAATAAGCCCAGTGCGGTAGTACATGCCTGTAGTTCCAGCTACTTGGAAGGCTGAGGCAGGAGGATTGCCTGAGCCCAGCAGGTCGAGGCTGTGGTGGCCATGAGTATGCCACTACACTGCAGTCTGGGCAGCAGAGTGAGATTCCAACAAAAAAAAAAAGTTGGGGTTTTGGTGGTCTTCCCTTTCCAGCTCCCTTAGGCTCTCAACCTCTGATCTTTCTGTTTTCTTGATGTGTGCTTTTAGAGATAAACATTCCCCTCTTAGAACTGTTTTCATGGCATCCCAGAGGTTTTGGTGAGATGTTTCTTCATTTTCATTTGTTTCCAGGAATCTTTTAATTTCTGTTTTGATTTCAGTGTTGACCCAGTAGTTGTTCAGCATCATGCTGTTTAGTGTCCATGTCTTTGTGGGCTTTGGGGAAATGTTTTTGGTGTTTATATTTATTTTTATTCCAATGTGGTCTGAGAATGTGCATGGCAAGATTTCAACCTTATGGAATTCGTTTATGCTTGATTTATGGCCAAGGATGTGATCAATCTTGGAGTACATTCCATATGGTGATGAGTAGAATACATATTCTGTGACTGTTGGCTGAAATAATCTGTGGGTATCTATTAAGTTCATTTGGTCAAGTGTCAAGTTTAGGTTCTGGATCTCCTTGTTGATTTTTTGCCTCATTGATCTATCTAGGGCTGTTAGTGAAGTATTCAAGTCACCTGCTATAATAGTGCTAGAGTTGATATCTTTTTTTAGTTTACTTAGTAGTTGCCTTATAAATGCTGGTGCTCCTGTTGGGTGCATAAATGTTTAGGATGGATATTTCTTGTTGATGGATTTAACCTTTTATTATATGTAGTGTCCTTTTGCATCTTTTTAAAATTTTTGATAGCTTAAAGATTGTTTTGTCTGATATTAAGATTGCAACTCTTGTCTTCTTTTGTGAACCATTTGCCTGAAAATTCGTTTTCCATCCTTTACTTTGAGTCTGTGTGCATCCCTTTTGGTGAGATGAGTTTCCTGGATGCCGCAAATAATTTGGTCATGGTCTTTTATCCAGTTTGCCATTCTGTGTCTTTTCAGTTGTGCATTTAGTCCATTCACATCTAGGTTGATTATTGACATGTGATTGATTATCCCTGTCATGAGGTTCTTATAAAGTTTTTTCTTTGTTTTCTTTTGGCTTTGGGGTTGTATGTGCGTGTTTTCAAGTTTCTTGTGCATTTTATTCTCTGTTGATTCTGTGCTCTGCTGCTCTCTTGGGAAGTGTGTGGTCATTCTTTTTTTTCTTTCTTCTGTGCTTAATAACTTTTAAAGTGTCTCCTGTAGAGCTGGTCTGGAAGCTGCATAATCACTTAGGGATTGGATGTCTGATAGGGATTTTAATTCTCCATCATTGATGAAGCTGGGCTTGGCTGGATAGGAAATTCTTGTTTGAAATTATTTTGTCTTTGAGAACTTTGAATATAGGGCTCCAGTCCCTTCTTACTTGTAGTGTTTCTGTCGATAGGTCTGCTGCTATTCTGATTGGTTTTCCTCAGTAGGTAGTCTAACCTTTCTCTCTTGCTGCCTTTAGGATATTTCTTTTGTGCCTACTTTGTGTAGGAGAATTATTATGTGTCTAGGGGTTGGTCTTCTCTTTTGATGTCTTGTAGGGGTTCTCTGTATCTCTTGTGCTTGACTGGTCACATCTCTGGTGAGGTGGAAAAGATTTTCTTGGATTACCTCCTGGAATACTTGCACCAAATTGTTCTCCAGTTCTCTTTATTCTTCTGGGGTACCAATCAGGCATAGGTTCGGCCTCTTGATATAATTGCACATCTCTTGTAGGCTTTGTTCTTTCTTTCTGAACCTTCTTTCTATGTTTTTTACAGACTGGGTTAATTCCATGTTCAGGTCTTCAAGTTCTGAGATTCTTTCTTCAGTTGGATTAATTCTACTTTCCATGCTTGTCATCTTGTTATTTATTTCCTGGATGAAATTTTTTATTGCCAAAATCTCTGTTACAAGTTCTTTCTGTGTTTCATCTTGTCTTTCTTGAGTCTTATTTATTATTTCCATCCATTACCTAATCCCTATTGTATTCTGAGACCAGTCATTGTGACTTCCATTGTTTGAGCACCAAGTTCTGATTTTTCAGGAGTTTTGTCTTTGGTACACTTGAAATTGTCTGTGGTCTTCCTTTGCTTTTTTCTCATTTGTGACATATCTCTTGTTTTTCTCTTTATTTCTGTTATTCAGTGTCAGTGGGAGAGGCTTTCCCTTCTGAAGTTTGCTCAGTCCTCTATTTTTCCCTGATCTGGGCTCTGGATTTGTTCTATTTTGAAATAGAACGGTGGATGGGAACTTTGTTGTCTCTTGTAGTTTTCAAAATGCTTCTAAAGTAGGGGATGGAGCACTAGGATTCAGAAACAACATGCAAATTACAATGTTCATTTATTGTGGTACGTGTTCCCTGAGACCACTTCCCCACCACAACTGTATATGACAATGCAAAGCAGAAACCAATGGAAAAAACAACTGAGCACACACAGACTCATGCATATACATACACCCCAAAACAAACTGGAATAACAGCAAAGTGGAACAAAACAAACAACAGCAACAAAAAAAAACAAGAAAAGTAAACACATACACACATGCCTAGCACAAAGTGGATAGAGAAGAGAAACAGAAAGACCAGGAAAAAAAAGGAATTCATATCAAACCCTCACACACATATTAACACACCCCTTAAATTATAAAAAATAAAAAAAAAAAAACTCGGCTGGGCTCGGTGGCTCAGCCTGTAATTCTGCGCTTTGGGAGGCCGAGGTGAATGAATTGCCTGAGCCCACGGGTTTGACACCCACCTGGACAACTTGGTGAGACCTCATCTCTACAATAAATCAAAATAATTAGCCAGGCATGGTAGCTCACGCCTGTAGTTTCAGTTACTTGGAAGGCTGAGGCAGAAGGATCGCCGGAGTCCAGCAGGTCGAGGCTGCGGTGGCCATGAGCGGCCACCGCACTCCAGTCTGGGCGACTGAGTGAGACTCCAACTCAAAAAAACCACAAAAAACCCAAACAAACAAATAAACGAAAACAACAACAAAAGAAAATAAAAAACTCTAGAACAAAAGAGGAAAAACAAACATAACTACAACAAAACTGAAAGATGAATGCTCAATCATTCATATACACACATAAACAGAAAATGACAAATAAAAGAAGAAACAGAAAAAAAAATTTGGGGGGATGCTGATCAAACCCTCATATACACATTCATGCACAAAGGAAAACTATTGCAAAAATAGATGAACTGACAGTCAAAGAACTTTATTTCTTTAATTTTTTTAAAAAATTAATTTATTTTAAAATTGTGGGGTACATTTCAGGGTTAGGTATACAAATATTCACTGTGCAGGTACTCTTGTTGATGAGATGTGCCCCCCCTTCCCCACACAGATTTCCACTACTGTCAGTCCCGCCTCCCCACTCCCCTCCTCTCCATAGTTTCCTGCTACAGGGAATCCTTTTTTTGATAGTATTGCAGTAGTTGTTCAAGGTCCACTTATGAGTGAGAACATGTGATACTCAGTTCTTTGTTTCTGTGAAAGATCACTCAGTATTATAGACTCTAATTCCATCCAGGTTCCTGCAAAGTTCATGATTTTGTTCTTCTTTATGGCTGCATAATACTCCATTGTGTATATGTACCACATTTTAAAAATTCAGTACTCTTTTGATGGGCAGCACAGTTGGTTCCATGTTCTTGCTATCATGAACAATGCTCTGATAAACATACATGTGCAGGTATCTTATTTATGGAGTGATTTGAATTCTTCTGGGTATATTTCCAATAGGGGGATCGCAGGATATATGGAGGGTTGATATTTAGAAATTTTAGGAATCACCACACTGTTTTCCACAGAGCCTGTACTAGTTTGCACTCCCACCAACAGTGTAGAAGTGTTCCCTTGTTGCCACATTCTCTCCAGCATCTGTTATTTTTTGAGTTATTGATGATGGTCATTCTGACTGGAGTTAGGTGGTATCTCAGTGTAGTTTTAATTTGCATCTCCTTGATGACTAGTGAGGCTGACCATTTTTTCATGTATCTGTTGGGTACTTATATGTCTTCTTTTGAGAACTGTCTATTCATATCTTTTGCCCATTTTGTAATGGAGCTGTTTGTTTTTTCTTTTCAGCATGTTTGAGTTCCTTGTACATCCTAAATGTTAGGCCTTTGTCAGACATGGAGTTGGCAAATATTTGTTCCCAGTCTGTGTGTTTCTTGGGCTTTGCAGAAGCTTGTCAATTTGATGAGATCCCACTTGTCTATCTTATCTCTTATGGCATGGGCACTTGGGGTTTTGGTCAGGAATTGGTTGCCAGTTCCAATTTCCATAAGAGTGTCTCCTGCATTTTCTAAGGTTCTTATAGTTTGAGGCTTTATGTTTAGGTCTCTGGTCCATTTAGAATTGATTTTTGTGTATGAGAATAGGTAGGGGTCCTGTTTCAATCTTCTGCATGTGGTCAGCCAGTTTTCCCAGCACCATTTATTGAATAGGTTCTTGTCTCTCCAGTGGTTGGTGGTGGAGGCTTTTTCAAAGAGGAGTTGGCCAAGAAATTGAGGTTTTGGTTCCAGAATCTCAATTCTATTCCATCGGTTCTTGTGCCAATTTCAGGTTGCTTTGATTATTGTAGGTTTATAATAAAGTTTAAAGTCTGGGAATATGATACCTCCTGCTTTTTTTTTTTAACTGAGGATTGTTTTGGCTATTTCCTGGTTGTTTATGTTTCCATATGAATTCCTATATTGTTGTTTCTAGGTCTGAAAGAATGTTGCTGGTAATTTGATGAATATTGTATTAAATCTGTAGATTGCCTTAGGTAGAATGGACAATGCTGATTCTTTTAATCCATGAGCAAGGAATATTTTTCCATTTGTTTGTGTCATCATTTGTTTCTTTGAGCAGTGTTTTGTAGTTTTCATTGTAAAGGTCTTTCACATCTCTGGTTAGGAAGATGCCAAGGTCTTTCATTTTTTTGTGGCTATTGTGAATAAATAATGCTTTTTATTTGGGTTTCTGTTTATTATTGGTGTATAGAAATGTGATTGTCTTTTGCACATTTACTCTATACCCTGAGACTTTGCCAAAGTCCATTATCAGTGCAAGGAGGTTTTTGACAGATTTTCCTGGGTTTTCAAGTTATAGAATCATGTCATCTGCAAAGAGAGATAACTTGACTTACTCTTTTTTCTATTTTGATACCCCTGATCAGCTTTTTTTCTCTTATTGCTCTAGCTAGGACTTCTAAACCTATGTTGAATAGGAGGGATGAGAGTGGGCATCCTTGTCTTGTTCCAGTTTTCAGGAGAAATGGTTCCAATATCTGTCTGTTTAGCAGTATGCTGGCTGTGGGTTTCTTGTAGATGACTCTTACTATTTTGAGGTATGTTCCCTCTATGCCTAGATGTTCAAGGGTTTTCATCAAGAAGTGGTGCTGGGTCTTATCAAAATTTTTTTCTGCATCTAATGATATAATCATGTGGTTTTTGTTTTTACGTCTGTTGATGTATTTAATTACATTTATGGTCTTACGAATGTTTAACCAGCCCTGTATCCTGGGGATGAAGCCTACTTCATCATGGTGGATGATTTTTGAGATGTGTTGTTGAATCAATCCGGTTTGCTAGGATCTTGTTGAGAATTTTACCATCTATGTTCATCAAGGACATTGACTTGTAGTTCTTTTTCTTTGTTGGATCTTCTGGCTTGGGCATCAATTTAATGTTAGCTTCATAAAATGATTTGGGGAGACTTTCATCTTTCTCAGTTACCTGGAATACTTTTAGTAGGATTGGTATCAGTTTCTCCTTGTGTTTTGTAGAATTCTGCTGGAAAACCATCTGGTCCAGGGCTTATTTTCTTATAGGTAGTTTTCTCATGACATAGTCAATTTCCTGGATTGTTATTGGTCTATTTAGGGTCTGGAATTCTTCTTGTTTCAACCTGGGGAAGTTGGTGATGTCACTTAGTACTCCATTTCCTTTAGGTTTTCAAGTTTGTTTTCATACAAGTGTACATGATAGTCTCTGATAATCTTTTGTATTTCTTCAGGGTCAGTTGTGACTTCATATTTTCTGTTTCTGATTGTGTTTATTTGGACTTTTTCTCTCTTTTTCTTGGTCAGTCTAGCTAGGGAACCATCAATCTTGTTTTTCCTTTCAAAGAACCAGTTTTTGTTTCATTGATTTTTTGTATTATATTTTTGTATTCTGTGTCCTGGATTTGGGCTTGTATTTTGCTGATCTGGATTCTTCTGCTGAAGTTAGGGTTTTGGTGGTCTTGCTTTTCCTGCTTCCTTAGGTGACTTGTTAGGCTATTAACTTGTGATCTTTCCATTTTCTTCATGTGTGTTTATAGAGATATGAATTCCCCTCTTACTACTGTTTTCATGGCCTACCAGAAGTTTTGGTAAGATGTTTCTTCATTTGTTTCCAGGTATCTTTTAATTATGTGGGCCAGTCCCCAAAAAGAGATTTAGAGGGTCCCTGGAAGGTGGAGCAGCATCGGCAAATATTCTGGAGAAATAAGGAGAAAGAAAGAGACTGAACTCTGTCTAGTGCAGAAGCCGATTCTGTAGTAGGAATAGATATTGAAAGAAAGATGGAGGGATAGATATAAAGAGGAAGAAAGAGAAAGAAAGTGGACAACTGTTCAGTGAAAAGAGCAGAAGCTGTTTATTGGCACCAACCGTGAATCTTTTATCCCAAATTTTCACATGTTAAATCACAAGACTTTCACGTGAACACAAGGTCAGGTGGATGAAGTGCATCCCGCCACCCACCAGGTGTTTCCTTAAGCACGAGGAAGGACAATCCCAATCAAATCACAAGACTTTTACATGAACACAAAGCCAGGTGGATGAGGGGCATCCCCCACCCACCAGGCATTTTCCCCAAGCATGAGAAAGGACAATCCCAAAATTATCTCACTGTTTCTTATGCTTGGTTTATGTTCCTCAAAGGCAATATAATTTTAACATAATATTCTAATAATCAATAACTTCTAGAGCTTATGCATACACAACACCTAGTGACTAACTTAAATCCTAATACCTTTCTATTCTGTGCTAATTCTACCTACACTATAGAAACTATTAATTATAGCTCAAACCAGTTCCTAAAGAATGTGGCCCAGTCCAAAGATCACACTGGGCCGTTTCTAGGAACAATTGATTACAATGTCTTAACAAGATGGCTATTCTAAAATCCTATGTATCTATCTTAATTTCTATAAAAGTTTCTAATTCCTAATCCTAATATATAAGGCTGATCATCAGCAATAAAGCTTCTAAAATAAAACACAAATACAAACTGTAATTGTACTAAAGCCAAAACTGCAATTAGTAGAAAGTGGGAACAATGAAATTTCTAAGGTTAGCTTTATTCTATAGAACCTCAAAGTATCATGTTTTGATCATGCTTGAACATAATTCCCTGACATAGAGTAACCTATTCTATAATATTTTCTATGAATAAAATAAATTCAGCTTCTATTATAAGTAGAAAAAACTTACACTAATTGTAACCAAAGAACCGGTTTAAAAGAATGCAGCCCAGTCCAAAGTGGATGCTGGGCCCTTAGGAATGTGGCCCAGCCCAAAGTTTGTGCTGGGCCATTTCTGGTAACCCTAGATAATCATCTATACCATCTAAAGCTGGAAACAGCTCTCTAAATGTATATACTAATTCTACAAATATACTTTTAAATCTTATAAAGAAGCTTGTATCATGTATAAGGCTCCCAAATGTGATCTGAGTTTGAACTGTGTTAAGTTTCAAGCCGAAGCTGCAGTCTGTGAGAAACGGGAACAATGAATCCCTAGAGTCAGCCATGCCTGTCATATTCTCAGAACTTCATGCTTAGATCATCAAAGTTCCTGCTAGTGGGTCATGCCAAACAACAAAGAAATGAGGAGGGAATAGGCCTTCAGCTCCTGAACCAAACCTGGTGGTCTCAGGGTCCACAGCCCGCCTGGATCCCTAATGCTCAGGCAGGTCTCCATGGCCGGCTCCCAACATTTAATCTCTGCTTTGATTTCCATGCTGACCCAGGAGTTGCTTAGCATCATGCTGTTTAGTGTCCATGCCTTTGTGGGTGTTGATATTTATTTTTATTCCACTGTGGTCTAAGAAGGTGCATGGCAAAATTTCAACCATATGGAATTCATTTATGCTTGATTTATGGCCAAGGATGTGGTCTACCTTAGAGTATGTTCCATGTGGTGATGAGTAGAAAGTATATTCTCTGGTCATTGGATGGAGTGTTCTGTATGTATCAATTAGGTCCATTTGGTCAAGAGTCACATTGAGGTTCTGGATCTCCTTGCTGATTTTTTGTCTTGATGATCTGTCTAGAGTTATGAGTGGGGTATTAAAGTCCCCAGCTATGATAGTGTTAGTCAATATCTTTTTAAAGTTTGCCTAGAAAAGGCTTTATGAAAGTTGGTGCTCCTCTGTTGCATGCATATATGTTTAGGATGGATATTTCTTGTTGATGGATTGAACCTTTTATTATCATGTAGTGACCTTCTGTATCTTTTTAAATTTTTGATAGCTTCAGGGCATCTGGTCTGACATTAAGATCACAACACCTGCTTTCTTTTGTGTTCCATTCACCTGAAATTTTTGCTTCCCATTCTTTTACTTTGGGTCTGTGAGTGTCCTTTCTGGTGAGATGAGTCTCTTGGAGACAATATATTGTTGCCTCATGATATTTTATCCATTTTCCCATTCTATGTCTTTTCACTGGTGCATGTAATCCATTCACATTCAGGCTAATTATTGAAATGTGAGAGTTTATCCTTGTCACAAGAGTCTTATTGAGATGCTGTTGCTCCTGTTTGTTTGTTGTCTTTCTTTTTATTTTTTTGTTGATTCTTTTCCCTGCACTCTTGTGAAGAACATTGTTATTCTTTTTTCCTTTCTTCTATGGTTAATGCTTTCTTAAGTGTTTTTTGTAGAGCTGGTCTTGAGGCAGCATAAGTTCTTAGGGATTGAATGTCTGGGAATGATTTTTATTCTTCCTCACTGATGAAGCTTAGCTAGCTGGGTAGGTTATTCTTGGTTGAAATTGTTTATCTTTGAGAACTTTGAAGATTGGGCTCCAAGCTCTCTTAGCCTGGAGTGTTTCTGTAGATAAAGCTGCTGCTATTCTACTTGGTCTTCCCCAGTAGGTAGACTGACCTTTTTCTCTTGTTGCCTTTAGGATTTTTTTCTTTTATACCTACTTTGTTTAGGCAAATCATTATGTTTCTAGGAGTTGGTCTTCTCATTTTTTGTCTTGCAGGGGTTCTCTGAATCTCTTGTTTTGAATGGCCACATCACTGATGAGATGAGGGAACTTTTCTTAAATAATTTCATGGACTGCTTGTTCCAGGGTGGTCTCTGTCTCTCTTTCTTCCTCAGAAAGTTCAATTACTCTTAGGTTTGGCCTCTTGAAATAATCACTCATCTCTTGAAGGTTTTGTTCTTTTTAAGCTTCTTTTGTTTTGACAGTTTGGGTTAGTTCTATATCTTGATCCTCAAGCTCTGAGATTCTTTCTTCTCCTTGGCTAATTCTGTTTTCCATGCTTATCAGTTGTTATTTATTTCATTCACAGTATTCTTTACTGATGTTATGTTGGTTATCAACTTCTTCATATTTTCCTTTTGTCTGTCCTCAATTTTATTTATTCTCTCTATTAATGTCTTGATATCTGGGTTAATAGTTAAGACTAGTCATTCTAGGGGCTCTTCATTGTTTGTGTTCTAAAGTCTGCTTTCTCAGTGTCTGTCTTCCCAGGGGTTTGTGTGAGACCCATATTCTTTTTTTGTTTTTTTTTTTTTCATTTTTGTAGATTTTCCTCCCCCTTCCCCACTTTTTTCCCCTTCTTCTTTAATTCTGCTGTTCAGGGATGGCAGGATTGCTTTTACTTCTGTTTGTTTGCTCAGTCTCCTATTCTTCCTTATGTGTATCCTCTGACTTTGTTAAATTCTGAAGCTGGCCTGTGGGTTGGGGGCTGTACTTTTTGCAGTTTTGAGATTTAATTGAGGGGGGAGCTGTGATTCAAAATCTATCTGCAGATTCCAGTACCCACTGACAGTTGTATGGGTACCCTGGAACCCACTTCCCACTGCCTTACAATCTGTCCATACAGTGGGGGTATAGATTTGCTCCCTGGAAGCACAATGAGGTAAGAAAAAGGAAAAGAATGGAACAAGGAAGGTGGGGCAAGAGGAAAGTGGAAAGAGAAGAGTAAGAGGGAAAACAGACAGATGTACCAACTAACAAATGAAAAGAGACACAAAGACAGAAAAGAGTAAAAAAAGAAACTAAAATGTACAGATAATCATACAAACACACAATCCAACAAAAACCTCCTTGTTGATGTACTCTTCCCATACACAAACAGGAAGACTAAAGAAAAGAAAGAAAAAAATCAGTAAAATAACAGAAACATAGCAAGTACAAAAAACATTATCAAAAACAGAAAGAAAAAACTAAAACAAAAATGAGCAAAACAAACAGACAAAAAATAAAAACAAGGAACGAAACTTGCTCTGAAGTTGTTCCTGTATCCAATGTCCTTTTAGCTCTGATATCTAGCTCTCAGCACAGGCTGATAGGGTTGCTCTCAGTGCAGACTGAAGTGCTCACAGCTTGGGTCAGATACCCCAGCCCTACTATGGAAGAAGGGCAGATTTGGACTTACCCGGCTTGCTGCTGGTCAAGTCTGCCACTGAAATCTGACCTATGTCTGATACAGCAAGGGGGAGGGGCTTCTGTCTCTCCCAGTTTGATGAGAGTACCTTAGGTCCCAAGTTGGAGACTGGGCAGAGCTGGGTGGGACAATGCAGGTCTCTGCCTGCTCCTAAGACAGGGAAAATGGCTGCAGTCGGCATCTCCTCACCAGGCATGGAGCTCCTCTATGGCTTTCCCCATCCCCTCTCTCCACTGATCAGATCTGGGGCTCCACCTGATCTACTATAACAGGTGATGGTGTGAGCCAGGTGCCAGGTGATGAGAATCAGCTGGATTCAGCAGACCTTCTCAGGAGAGTCTCACAAACAGCAGATGATCTTGCATGCCACACTCCAATCTCAGGTTGGTCAGTGCTTGCAGTCACCCTCAGAGGGAGGCCCCTGAGTCTCCCCTAAGACGAACTTTCACTCTCTCACCAGCACATGCCTACTCACACAGAGAGTCTTTATGGACATTGGCTTTTGTGTAGACTCTCACAGTCTGACCTGTCTAATCACCATCGTAAGCTCTGTCCCAAGAAATATATTATTAAAGAAAGATTATTCTTAAAACATTCAGAAAATTTTGAAATGAGCAAGACTGAAAGTTCAGTCACAGGACTCACTGCAGAGTTCTGTGAGAGATTATGAACTACAGCTGACTCTTGAACAACATGGCTTTCAACTATGGGCACTTATACAGGGACTTTTAAAAAATAAAAGTTATACTGAGTGTGCCTGCCTCTCTCACCTCCTTTACCACCATGTCTACATATTCTTCCTCTGCCACCACTGAGCCAGCAATACTAAAGCCTGTTCCTCGAGAAGGAGGACCTTCATGATGATCTACTTCCTCTTAATGTATGGTAAAGATATTTCCTTCTTTATGAATTTCTTAATAACATTGTCTTTTCTCTAGCTTACTTAATTTTAAAAATACAGTTTGTAATATACATATAACATACTAAATATCCGTTAATCAACTATTTATGTTATTGTTAAGCTATTAGTAGTTTCATTTTGGGGAAGTCAAAAGTTATTCACAGGTTTTCAACAGTGCCAGGGTCTGTGCCCCTAACCCCCATGTTGTTCAAGGGTCAATTGTACTTATACCTAAACTAAGGTTATAGCATTAACTAGAATGTACAAAGAAACTGGTATTAATTATTAAAGAGGTAGGAAAAACTGAGTATGAAGGTGAGAAAAAGTATTCAGAAATAAGTATTATCAGTTTTGTTTCACTATATAGATTCTACTACCACACATGGATTTAAGGAAGTTGGAGAAAGAAGACAAGAAAAAATCATTTAAATCTTATACATATTGAGACTTAGGTGACAGGACCTATATAAGGATGTATGCTAGGCAGTTAGATAGAGAGATTTTGTGGTGATGAAGGTTCAGAAGTCATATTACAGAACAAGTTACTGAATTCAGGGGAGGGCATGAACACACAGGAAGGATGTGAGAAAGTAAATATTGAAAATATCTGTGATTTTTAATATCTAAAATTATTATACTTGAAAACTACTTTTGAACATTCTTTTCATTTAATTGTGTTCAGAGATTACAGTTTATTTATTTGTGATGTGTATTGATTCTGTTTATGGGACTTTACAATATCATCATTTCTTTGAAAATGTTCTCTATATACCTAAAAAAAAAAATTCAAAAAACCACTTGCTCTAATGTTTCCCTTTGTCATACACCTGCATACTCACACCTTACACACACCACACCCTCAGCCCCGAAACCCTATGTCATCAAGAATTTAATGGGAAATCAAGACAATGTCATGTTAGGCTGGAATGTAACTTTGACACCTCACCAAGAAGGCATTTAAATATATATTTATCCCATCTATATTTATTCCATAAGAAGGCATTTAAATCTATATTTATCCCATCTAGCTACAATTTAGCTCTACCACACCAAACTGATAAACAGTTTGTCCAGGAAGAAATTTCCTCACTCAAAGAGATGACTAAATATCTCCTGAGTACAAAGATACTATCAGCAAAAAGGATGAAAAAACAGAGAGCGAGCAGACTACTCTAGAAATAAATTGATACAAAACAGAAAGAAAATATATCAATCATGAATTCAAGGAATTCACTAAAACAATTAACTACTATGAAAAAGATAGATTAAGGATATTATCATATAAATATTCGAAAAATACATTGCCAGAAGTCAGTAAAGAAGTGAAAAAGAAAAAAGCAACCCAGATATGGTCACCCTGTAAGAAATGAAAAGACCGTGTGAACATGCAAAAGGTGGAAAGAAGCAAAATATGACAAGTGAGCAACATGAAATGGAAATAAGAGTTTTGAAAGGAAAATAGAAAAAATACAAAAAGAGAGATTAATAAAAACATCCAGTAAACATAAGAATCATTGAAGTGGCAGTATAGAATAGTTATCATTATTCACAATACAAAATAATAGATATTATCTTGAACAACAGATTAGAAGATTTAGTTCAAGAAGTTAATGTTAAAAAGAAGAACAAAACAAAAAAGAATCCAAACTTTTAAAATTACCAGAAGGGACACAGAAACAATGCAAAAATACAGAATATATACTGAAAAATATATAAAAGGAATATCCATATCAGAAGCAAAACATAAAATGTATCTTTCCACTGCTATACAGAAGAAATGCACATGGTCTCTGAAGGATGTCTGTAAAAGTATGAGAAAAAGTAGCCTCTACTTTCATATTAGATCCAAATTCAAGGGATAAATTATTAAACATGACAAGGACACAATCAAAATTAATTTCAGATACTGGTTTCACTGCACCAAATTACACAGCATTAAAATATACAAACAGAAAATACAGAAAAATATAAATAGAAATACATTTGTGGTGGGAAACTTTAAATAAATCTCAACTCCATGACAGAAAGTAGAAAAAATGAGTAATACTACGAAAAACCTCATTACTTACATAAGATATTTTATTGATAAGACATCAAATTCTGTATGCTAGAAATAGATTTCTGTATAACATTCAGAAATATTAACATAAAAGTTTCAAAATCAAAAAACAAAAAAATTCCTTAATTATATTCCAAAAATCAAATAATTCTCCAATGCTGCAATCCTAATTTTATTAAAAATAGGAATTTTAAAATAAAAATCTTAAGCCTTAAAATGAAAACGTGGTAAACAATAATTACAAATTTGGTTAAAAATTTAATGTTTCTAGAATCATCCTTTTCATCAAGATTTTAAAATTCATTTGCATGAGATAAATTACTTTTCAAAATTATTTTAGTACTGTTTTGCTATACTGGATAGTATAGCATCCAATAGATAGTATTTCTATTATTATTTATGAGATATTTTACTATTTTGGTTTGGTTCTTTGATTTTGGACTGAGCTGCTAAATAAGAAAATAGTGTTTGTATCACTTATTTCCCAGTGATAAACTATTAAGATACTGTTTTCATCTACTCTTGAATACAATTAATATATTTGACTTCTGAACCTATTAAATAATTTCCAGTTCTGTTTGCATCAAAGTTAACATTGTAAACAAAACAAAACAAATGAGTAATACTATAAAAATCCAAAAACAAGGTTAAGAATAAGTTTTTAGTTAAAACTTTGGCATAGAGATCAACTGCAAAAACACATGATCTTTTCCATCATTTTTGACTGTGTTGGAAGTGTTGAATAAAAATTGTAATTTACTCAGGGCCTTTTCAACCATTTGTTCTACCAGCTTTGACATTTATTTTTTGGAGAATTTTAAACTTTTGTTTACATTTTCATTTTTTGCATATTTTAAAATCTTAGGTGTAGAAGTATTTCTCCTATTTTGTTATATACTTTATTATGTATATTTTTACTCTTTTTTCTTGATCATCACCACATAGAAACAACTTGGGTTTTTGTCAAACATCACTGACATCTTTCTGTCAAATTATTTTTGTTCTCTGTGACTAATTTCTTCTCTTACTTTTTTAAAGTCCTTTATATTTATTGACTTACTATTTCCTAACTTATTCAGCTGAAACTATAACTCAAACCTTAGGTCTTTCTTTTTTTTTTCAAAATTCTGGGATTCCATAAGAAGGCATTTAAATCTATATTATCCCATCTAGCTACAATTTAGCTCTACCACACCAACTTTAAAATGTAGTCCTTTTATTTATTGAAGTATTTTGTTAAATTGTAGTGCAACACGTATAACATAAAATTTGTCATTTTAACAATTCTTAAGTTTTGAGTTCAGTGGCATTAAGTACATTGTTGTACAAGAGCTTTTTACTTTTCATTTCTAATTTAATACTCTTGGTCATAAAACAAAATCAATATTATAGCAAAGATTTCTATTTATTGTCTGCTTTGAGCAATAAGTTTCTGAGAGTAGTGTATTAAAATAGCCAATAGTATATTATTACCTAATATAGTTCAAAGATACATTATTAGTTAAATAACTGTTAACAATTTTTTTTTGAGTTGGAGTCTCTCTCTCACCCAATCTGGAGTGTAATGGCACACTCAGGGTCACCAAGCCTCAACCTGCTGGGCTCAGGCCATCCTTCTGCTTCAGCCTTCCAAGTAGGTGGAACTACAGGCATGCGCCACCATGCCTGACTAAGTTTTTTATTTATTGTAGAGATGAGGTCTCACCAAATTGTCCAGGCTGGTCTTGAATCCCTGGACTCAGGCAATCCTCTCACCTTGGCCTCCCAAAGTGCTGAGATTACAGTTTTACGCCACCACGCCCAGCCTGACAATTTTTATAATTCTTTGTAAATGATTCCTTTTGTAAGTGTGAACAACACCTTTTCATTCTGTTAGGTGTTTTTCATCTTAAACTCCTTTTGATCTGTTCCTAAAATTGCAACCCTAGCTTTCTTTTCTGAGTCAGTCTTTTTCCACTACTTTATTATTAAATGAGAACAGAGTAGCCCAATAGCTGAGAGCTCACCTAGTACTATTAAGCCTCAGTATTGCTGGAAGCTAGCCTGGCACAATCAGCTAAGTCTACATATTATCTGCAATGCTACACAAAAACAGTATCATAGAACACCAACAGCAAACAAGAACACTCTCTGATCATCATGGTGTAAGACAAAACCAAGACACAGTGTGTCATCACAATTGAGCACAGAAAAAAATCAGAACATTCATCAAACCACAAAAGTGAACAAACATCTTCTCATTTTGGCTAAAACAGTGACTGCTGGTTCTTTGCTTTTGCCTCACTCTATTCTTATCTTCTAGATAAAAATAAAGACACTCAATCATAAAATTGCCCAACAGCAACAGAAATTCAGGTTCACTGAGATTCAACTATGTCCCACATTACATGTGACAGAATCCTGAAATGAAACTCTACCACTTCATACATATCCAATAGAAAGGGAAGACATGACATGAATGTCCATGGCTACTCTGTTCATAATGTTTTCTGTATTTTACCAAACAAACATTACAGAATAATATGCAAAAAGTCAGCCTACTATGCCACTTTTCATGACATCAAAAGAGAAAAATTGTAGTTCTTTTTACATGCACACAGAACTGAGCAATCAAAGACAACTAATAAAACTAGTTTTCTCTCTTCAGAGAAATAGGCAGGGAGAAGAGACGAGAATTCATCTTTTTTTGGAATTTCTTTCACCATAATACTTTTCAGAATGTTTCTTTTTTATATTTTCCTAATTTTTGAACTAGGTGTACTTATTGTCATTCAAAAATCTAAACAATTCCTAATAAACTATTACAATATCTTCAGAGGGATAAGAAATAATATTATACCCATGAAATAAGAACAGAATTCTAATCAAAAAGAATATTTAGAAAATAAACTAGAGTTTGAGTTTTAAAAAATTTAAATGTTGAACTAAAATGTTAATAGTGGTAATGAGAAGCTTAATAGAAAAGTCAGAAACAAAGGTGACAAATTTTCCCAGAAAGGAGAGCAGAAAAGAAAGAGAAAACAGTAGAGGAAAGAAATGAAAAAGTAACATCTGGAAAACAGAAGTTTTTTTTTAAATGAGAGAAAATTTGAGGGTTTGAGGAGGCAGTTTAGGAAGAAATGGGAAAAACACTTTTAAAATTCATACAAAAGTGACTTCTAACCAGAGATTCTACTCACAGTCAAAAGAGTGACATAGTGTGGTAAAAAAATAAACAATAGTTTTCCTTGACAGTTCACCTCTTCACTGTCTAACAGGTGACCTCTAGAGATGGAGACATTACCTACCCATGGATTGCCCATTCTTGACAGGAAGATCAGGATTTGTTTCAGGAGCATGAAGTCTAGAGTTCAGCTGCTTCCTGTGACCCACCTGCTCCTGGCCTGAGTCTCTGGTCACAGATCAGAGATATCTACTCCCCCCCTTAGATCTTCTCCTCATCTCATAGGAGCTGCCACAATCCTCTGAAGTCAAGGTTAGAGATTTCTGGGGTAAGGTCCAGTGAGCTGGCCTGGCCAGTTGTGTCTCAAACCTTGTTCTCTCAGGGGCCTGAAACTTAGCAGTCATCTATGAACTCAAGTAGAGCTGCTAGGAAGAGGTAGGATGCAGTCGGGAGGAGGATCTGGTCCAAGAGCTACCCCAGAGACACCAAGAAATCTGGAAAGACAATGATCACTTAGTCATTCAATATTCACCACATAAAAACTTCACGGATACACCAAGATGCAGATCCCTGAGTTAGAAACCAGAGTAGTGGTCCTCAGACTTGGGTATACATTCAAATCACCTGAATATTAGTTAAATAAAACACTGTTAAAAATTCTCAGCCTTTCCCCACAATTTCTGATTCAGTAGGTCTAAAGTAGAGCCCAAGAAGTTTCACTTGTAACAAGTGCACAGGAAATGTTGAAGCTATTTGTCTCCCGAACCACATTTTCAGAACAAGTGCTGTGGAGTAAATTAAGTTTAATAATATCTGATAGGTATTAGTCATGGTGAAATATGGGAAAAATCATGAGATTTGGAGTATTATTACTGCAGATTTGAATTACAACTCTGCCACCTTTTGGATATGAGATAATGTACTTACTTTAGTTTCAGAAATGAGAATGAAAATGCTAATCTTATAGTTATGAAAGTTAAATGAGATGCTTAAAGTTCTCAACACCACCCTGGCACATGAGAATCCTGCAATATGAGGGGAGACCAAAAAAAAGTATTTATAAAAAATTGTGCATTTACTCTTACATGTTGAAACTTCAGTCACCTTCAAAGTACTCTCTGTTGGATGCAATCCACCTATTGAGATGCTTTTTTGACTGCTCAAAACAGTTTTTGAAATTGTCAATTTTAATGCCTTTTAGTGCTTCTGCCATTTTTTGTTTCACCTCTTCCACATTGGCAAAATGTTTCTCTTTGAGGACTTTTTTCATCCAGGGAAACAAAAAGTCGCTCAGGTGAGATCGAGTGAATAGGGAGGGTGGGGCACAAGGGTCACCATTTGGGTCAAAAACTGCTTGAACACTCTGCTTGGTACGTGTAGGTGCATTGTCATGGAGGAAGAACCAGAAAGCTGTTTGCCACAAATCAGGATGTGTCTTCCACAAATCGTGATGCAACCTTCTCAAAACTTCCAGATAAACAATTGGTTGGCTGTTTGATCCAGAGGAACAAATCTCAAGCATTCTAAAAGGGGCCCACCCTCCACAAGATAATTCTGTTGCTTTTGTTTCCCCCCTCAAAAAAATCAGCAATGACCATGCACTATTATATATTAATACAATATAAAAATAATATAATCAAAACAAGTAAAACAATAATATGCCAGACAATACTGATCTATATATGTGACAAAAGTAGTATTCAATTGAATCTGCACAAGGCATTAACTACATAAATAGTGCTGATACAACTGGCCATACACCTGAGACAAAACAAGATCTCCATCACACACCATTCAACATGCAAATCCAGTAGGATTTAATATCTAAATATATGTATTTTTTAAACCCCAAAGAATATTAAAATAAATTTTAGAATTTTATATATATATGTATATTTATACACATATATATGTATATATATATACACATGTATATATATATATATATATATATATTTTTTTTTTTTTTTTTTTTTTTTTGAGTTGGAGTCTCACTCTGTCACCCAGACTGGAGTGCAGTGGCCATTCCCGGCCACCGCAGCCTCGACCTGCTGGGCTCTGGTGATCCTTCCGCCTCAGCCTTCCAAGTAGCTGGGACTACAGGCACACGCTACCAAGCCCCGCTAATTTTTTGATTTATTGCCGAGATGAGGTCTCGCCGCCCAGGTGGGTCTTGTACCTGCAGACTTAGGCAATTCACTCACCTCAGCCTCCCAAAGGCATGGGATTACAGGCTGAACCACCAAGCCCGGCTAGAATTATATATTTTTATAACATTGTACTGGGGTGGGGGGGATCTTAATATACATGAAAGAAAACCCAGAAGCTGTAACAAAAATCCAGATATTTCTGATATTTTCTAATTTGATATTAAAATACATCATAAAAACAGAATTGAAAATATATATTAATTTTTTTCAATATCTGATGACAGGCTGCTTCTAATGTTTAAACAACCCTAGCAACCATTAAGGAAAAAAAAGACCCCCCCCAAAAAAAGAAAAACTGCTAGAAGGATATGAAAATTTACAGAAAAGGATATAGCAATTAATGAAAAAGGTGTCAACTAACAGAAAAATATTTCAGAGCAATTAGATATATATTCCCTCTGAACTGTAAAAAGTTTAAAAAAGCCACAATATCCACTGCTGAAAAGTATTTGGGAAAATCAGTTCTATAAATTGTTGTAGGCTTGAATTGCTATGTCTTTTGAGCTATTTAGTCATATTTAGTGTGTATTTAAAATATACACAGCTGTTTCTAATAATATATATTTGAATATATAAAGCAGAAAATATAGAAGGAAGTACCACTGTACAAATAATATTTCCAGCCTTTTGCTTTCCTCTATAATTAAAGCAGACAAAATAATCTGCGAGATGTATACATTAAAGATATGGTTTATTCATATCTATACCAATACAATTTAGTTAGAAAACATAAGTACATTTTAATGTAATTTATGTGACATTGATGAAAACTGGCCATAAACTAGACCACAAAGAAAATTTTCAACTTGAGCAGTACCCACAGACATTTGAAACAGAAAATGCACTTCTAAATATTTCATGGGATAAAGAAAAAATAACGGAAAGTTTTTTGGAAACACTTAGATTTGAACAATTTAAAAAGTTATGCACCAAAGCTTATTAATCTTTATATCAAACAAGGCTGAAAATCAATAAGCTTAACTTTCAACTCTGGTTAGAAAGCAAGTTGATCACAGTCCCCACTGATCACCATAGTTGACCCTACAGGCCCTAAGCCCCCTTATGCCCTGAGAATCTTTTATCACAAACCACCATCAACGGAAACCACAGACACCACCCGCACAGTCACTGAACCCAGAAATCACGATTACTAATTCCATGGACCACCTCCTCCCCGCTATTACTAACTCCACAGAATCACTCACCGGGACCAACCTAACTCATCTCGGACACTTCTCAGTATTAAAATGTGTAAATCATCCAGACACCAGCGGTGAGAAAGCCTCCGGGAACCACATTCGGTCCATCTTACAGCCCCTCCCCCATGACCAGTAGGTATTGCGCATGCTCTGAACTTGGAAGCCAGGTTCAGCCGACAGTCAACCGGAGCAGTTACGCCGTTAGAGACGTTGGGCTGTTTCCGGTAACCGGCGCTGTCAGGCAGAGACATGGCCGCGCACGTACAATGTATAGCCCTGCGGGGCCCATCTGGGAAGTGTGTCCATTCCGTAGAGGAGAGGAGTTTGTCTCCCGCCGGCAGGCAGGAATTGTCACGTTCTATGCAGGAGTGTGGACTTTACTTAACTAGACTTCCAGTCCATAGGAAGAGATGGGGTCTGGAGTTCTGTGTTATATTTAGAAAAGTTGTTACTCTTCTGGTTGCAGCACACTGCGGAGAAAATTTATCTACTGGGAGAAACCACCCAGGGACAGAAGAGCCAAGAAAAAAAAAAAAAAAATTACCAGGGGAGAGGGAATCTTGGAGAAACCACCTGCACATACGAGTAGAAATCAGGATGATATAATTGCTTTTTGTAAACATCACTCAGGGAGAGGTCAAGATGGGAATCTGCTGCTGGTCAAAACCACCAGGCAAGTCAGAGAAACATCAGAATGGGTAGTAAGTTGCAGGAAAGGAGCAACCCTCTTGGAATTTAATGGGAGAAACCATCTTGGGAAATAGGGTAGAAGTTGGGGTAGTACAGTCCTCTCTAGGGGGATACCTTGAGAGAAGAGAGAGAAATCTAGATGTCTCTTTCTGAGGGGCTTGAAGGCAAGGGTGGATTTGAATTCTAATTATTCTCCATTAGACTCCACGCTAACATATCAAGTAAAACTATAGCAGGCACCAATAATAAGAACAATGGTCTTTAATATGGCTAACTTGTCACTGAAAGCACCTAAAGAAAACTTTGCTATTTTTGTTTACCCTGAAATTAAAATATAATTGATAATAATATCGATGAAACTTTAAGTCCATTCTCTGTTTCCCCTAGCTTCTCCTATATGGAAATTCCGAAGCCACTAACACTCCCTTATCCCCTTTATTTGGGGGGTGCTGAAAGTGGGGTGTTGTAAAGATACAATTTCTTTCACCTGCTGAACTCCTAAGCATTCTTTACAGCCTAGTTTCTTGCAGGAAGTTCTACCTGACTGTGGTGGTGGAATAGGCTAAAACCGGGGTTGCTTGTTTATGGGGGGGGGACTCTCCCATTAGAACATTAAAAACTACTTTTTATCTCCATTTTTAAATTATTTATTTATTTATTTATTTATTTATTTATTTTTTGAGTTGGAGTCTCACTCTGTCGCCCAGACTGGAGTGCAGTGGCCACTCCCGGCCACCGCAGCCTCGACCTGCTGGGCTCCGGCGATCCTTCCGCCTCAGCCTTCTGAGTAGCCGGAATTACAGGCATGCGCTACCACGCCCGGCTGATTTTTTGATTTGTTGTAGAGATGAGGTCTCGCTGCCCAGGCAGGTCTTGAACCCGCGGGCTCAGGCAATCCACTCACTTCAGCTCCCCAAAGGCCTGGGATTACAGGCTGAGCCACCGAGCCCGGCTTATCTCCATTTTTTTAAACAATGCTTAGTCAAGCTGAATGTAAAGACCACTTAGATTTAAAAGGGCACATTTTTTCTTCTTCCCTTGCACTGCCCTCTGAAAGTGCTGCCCCCTGCCCCTATGCAATTTTCTAGTTCAAGTTTTGTTTCTTTAATCATTAACCATGCTTTGTATACTATATGCTTATTGTTCCTATATGTAGTAAATCATAAAGAAAGAAGGATGTGAGGTGCAAAAATTATTTAGAAAGCTTGGGATCTCAAGAAGACAGGACCAATAAAGACTGACTTGCTGTTCCAGATGTTATCAGGACACTAGAATATGACAATGGTTACATTATTTACAAAGTCAACAAAAGCAAAAGACTCTAAGCAATGGGCCAGTTGTACATAGAAACTGTTAACCATTAGTTAAAATAGATTTTTTAAGTTATAAATACTCAAAATAAAGTGTATTCCTGTGAGCAAGTTCTCATAACAATACAGATGTGCTCCCCGTTGCCATGGTTACAAAATAAACCCATTTTCTCCCAGCCCTCTGCCTCTTATTTCTGATTAACCACGGGAGAGAACAGTGATAAGTTGTATGGTTTACTGAAACTGTTCAGTCAGAGTAGGTGGGGAACTTATTTTGCAGGAATTGTATCTACACTCTCATGTGGTCATGCTGGATACCTTCAGTATGGTTAAATCTCTCTGTGGGACTCAGTTTAAAAATAGGGCCAGTTAGAGAGAAAGATTCTGATGCTGCCAGGTTCTTTTTCTTCTCCCAAGGGATGGTCTATGACAAAGTCTGTGGAAATCCATTAGTGACCACATTTATCTACTCTAGGAATTACTGTTAATTGTGTTGGTAATGTGGCTCTGTTATTAAAAAAAAAGGTGACTTATCTTTTAGAGATTCATATGAAAATATTTATGGGCAGAATAATATTAGCTTTAAAAACTGCAATGAGGGAAAATATCTGGATGAAACAAGGATAACAAAATGTTGATAAATGTTGAAGAAGGATAAAGGATAGAATTAATTATAATGTTCTCTTCTCCTTAATGTTTTTGTGAAAATTTCATAGTAAAAACTTAATTTTAAAAGAAAGGAATTAAAAAAAATTTAGTAGGAAATACTACTAAGGAGCCAGTAGGTGTGGTGATAGTTATTATACAAACACAGCATACCTCAGAGATGTTTCCAAATCAGTTCCAGACCACCACAATAAGGTAAGTCACAAAAATATTTTGGTTTCTCAGTGCATATAAAAGTTATGTTTCTGCTATACTATAGTTTATTCAGTGAGCAATAGCGTTATGTCTTACAAAAAAAACAGTGTACATGATTAAAGAATACTTTATTACTAAAAAAAAAGCTAACAGTCACTTTGAACCTTTAGTGAGTTGAAATGTTTTTGCTGGTGGAGGGTCTTGCCTCGATGTTGATAATAAGACAGTGGTTGCTGAAAGTTGGGGTGGCTGTAGCAATTTTAAAAAATAAGATAACAATGAAGTTTGACACATGAATTGGCTTACTTTCCTGAAAGATTTCTCTGTAGCATGCAATGCTACTTGATAGAATTTTACCCTCAGTAGAAGTTCTTTTAAAATTGGAGTCACTCATCTCAAAACCTGTTGCTGTTTTATCAACTAAGTGTATGTAATATTCAAACTCTTTTGTTGTCATTTTAACAGTGTTCACAGCATTTTTACCAAGAGTAGATTACATCTCAAGATAGCAACCTGTAAGAAACAATCCTTTTTTAAATTAAAGTTTTAGTACAAGATTATAGCACCCTGGTCACATCTTCAGGTTCCGCTTCTAATTCTAGTTCTCTTGCTCTCCCCACCACATCTTCAGTTACTTCCTCCACTGGAGTTGTAAACTCCTGAAAGTCATCCATGAAGGTTGGAATAAACTTCTTCCAAACTTCTATTAATATTAACATTTTGTCTTCCCATTAATCACTAGTGGTCTTAATGGTATCTGTAATGGTGAATCCTCCCCAGGAGATTTTCTGTTTACTTTACTCAGATCCTTCAGAGACATAATAAGATAGGAAAATTGAAATTATTCTTCGCTGGGCTCAGTAGCTCAACCTGTAATCCCAGCAATTTGGAAGGCTGAGGTGAGTGGATTGCCTGAGCCCATGGGTTCAAAACAAGCCTGGGCAACTTGATGAGACCTTATCTCCACAATAAATCAAAATTTAGCCAGGCATGCTAGCATGTGCCTGTAGTTCTGGCTACTTGGAAGGCTGGGCAAGAAGGATCACCAGAGTCCAGCAGGTCAACACTGGGGTGACCATGAGCATGGCACAGTACTCCAGCCTGGGTGATGGAGTGAGACTCTGACTCAAAAAAAAAATAAATAAACAAACAAATAAATAAAATTATTCCCTGATCTATGGGCTGCAGAATGGGTGATGGGTTAGCAGGCATGAGAACAATATTAATCATCTTGTGCATTTCTCATCAAGGTTGTTGGGTGACTAGGTGCACTGTCAATGAGCAGGAATTTTAATTTGAAAGGAATTTTTTTCTGATCAGTAGGTCTCAATAGTTGGCTTAGAATACTCAGTAAACCATGCTATAAACAGATGTGCTATCATTCAGGCTTTGTTCTTCCCTTTATAGAACACAGACAGAGTAGCTTTAGCACAATTCTTAAGGGTTCTAACACTTTGGGAATGGTAAGTAAACATTGGTTTCAAGTTAAAGTTACCAGCTGCAATAGCCTCTGACAAGAGTGTCAGTCTGTCCTTTGAAGCTTTGAACATAGGCAGTGACCTCTCCTCTTTAGCTATGAAAGTTATAGATGACCTCTTCTTCCAATAGAAGGCTATTTTATCAACATTGAAAATTCACTGTTTCATGTAGCTGCCTTCATCGATTTTATCCATATCTTCTGGAAAACTTGCTATGACCTCTACATCAGCATTTTCTGCTTCATCTTGCACTTTTACATTATGGAAATGACTACTTTCCTCAAGCCTCAAGAACCAACCTCCACTAGCTTCAAACTTTTCTTCTGTAGATTCCTTACCTTTCTCAATTTTCATAGAATTGTAGAGAGTTAGAGACTTACTCTGGGTGAGGTTTTGGCTTAAGGGAATGTTGTGGCTGGTTTGATCTTTTATTCAGACTACGCAAACTTTCTCCATATAAGCAATAAAGCTGTTTTAGGTTATTATCATTTGTGTGTTCACTGAAGTAGCACTTTTTATTTCCTTCAAGAACTTTTTTCTTTGAATTCCCAAATTGGCTAACTGTATAAAAGACCTACTTTCAGCCTTTCTTGGCTTTTGATATGCCTTCCTCACTAAGCACAATCATTCCTGGCTTTTCATTTAAAGTAAAAAGTTTCCCTTTACATTTTCTACAGGCAGCAGCAGAGCAACTGGCACAACATTAGCCACTCAGTGCTATAGCTGATATTACAGAGACCTGCTGCCCTTGAATGCTGAAAGCCTGTCCATCAGTCATCAGTTCTGCACAGTACTACCTGCTGCCAGTAGATAATGTAAAGGGAAACATTTTTTGGAAGCACAGGGTGGGATGTTACCCAGGAAAGAAAGGGCTAAATAAAGCCACAATTACTACCTGGAGACATGGGATAACACGAGTAACATTTCACGTGAATGATGGTAGAGCATAAAGAGTGGAGCCTTAGTCATAGATAACAATGGGTCATGATGCATCAGCCTAAGGTATCAATCTTCAGATTTTTCTGTTATGTGAGAAAAGTCACTCTGGTTTACAGTTGGTACCAGATAAAAATATTCTTAATTGATTATTCACCAAGAGAAAGTCATTCTGATGAGATAAGAAAAGAGCAGAGATCTGACTGATTTGAAGGACCAAAATATGAAAATATTGTGGGTGAGGAATTTACCAAGTAGAAGAGACACATATGAATGAACAAGAAACTTCAAGTGCAAGAATAGTAAACCAAAGTAACCAGGATGAATATATACACAAAAATCTGAGCACAAAATGTAGGAAAATATTTTCAGTTGCATCACTGACTATAAAATGTCTATTTGTACGTCATCTTTTAAAAAGTAGTACTAACAATCTAGACCTACATTGTCCAATATAGTAACCATTAGCAACTTGTAGCTACTGAGCACCTGACATATGACTAGCCCAAATTGAGATGTCCTGTAAACACAAAACATACATTATACTTTTAAGACTTACTATGAAAGAATAACAAATATCTCATTAACTGTTTTTGTATTAATTACATGTTGAAATTTTAATATTTTTGATATTTTGTGTTAAAACAAATTACTAAAATTAATTCTACCGATTTAACTTTTTATACGGCTTTAATACATACCAAATCTTCCAGGTATACACATACTATAAAAAGTGAGGAACAATAGTACTTTATGTTCAGACCTTTATTATGAGTTTTGTCATTTTTGAAAGATGACATCACCAGTAACTATGCTGCCCACATATTTGTATCACCAACACAACATGTGTATAGAAGTCTGCATTTGTGCTGTTATGTATATGGTGACTTTATAAACATCTGTAAGAATGTATATTAGTTGTTTTTTTGTATTATAATTATTTTATTTTATTGTTCTTACTTATGTTAGGGAACTATATTGGGTTTTTAAAAAAATTATGTATTATCTAGGAATTTAACATTTGTTTTAAATATTAGTTTTTGTATCTGATATAATTGAGAATTTTTGCACTAAAAAATCCAATCCATAGCTTGCAAATGAATACATTGTAAAAGGGTACAAAAGAAAATATTATCAACTTATAGAAGTTAAAAAGAGAAATCACCTGGAGAATGAATCTGACTAGCATGCCCACTGCTGGCAACTAATGGAGAAATAGATGGGTCCCTCTCTTGCTGAGCAAGACAGAGACTAGGAACCCAGCTGCGGATACACCCTGCACCCAGCAAGGATCTTTTTTGTACACACAGAGACAAGAAAGCAATGGCAGGTGTGTGATTCTGGGCACTTCACCCCCACCCTGTTCCAGACTCAGACAAAGTTGGAAGCTCTGTTTTGTGAAGGAGATGGGTGAGTGTTTCTAAGATGTTTAGAGTCAGTTCACCCCCTCTCAGCCATGTGCAAGCCATCAGTGCCATGCAGGAAGAGTTTTGGTCAGGACACAGTGAAATGGCGAGTAAAACCCATTCACCAGTTGCCACTGTTGCAGTCAGTTACCAGGCAGAAAAAATATCCTGCAGAGTGAATCTGACTGACATGTCCTTCACAGGCAACTAGAGGAGTAAAACACTAGTGCATTTCTTGCCAACAGGCAGAGAGTGGGGACCCAGTCACTGATATACCCTGTACCCAACAAGGGTCTTTTTTGTATATACAGAGACCAGAAAGCAATGGCAGGCATAGGGATCCAGGGGCCCTATTCTTTGCTATGCACCAAGCTAGTACAGGGACTGAAGTCCTACCCAGTGAAGGAGTGAGGTGAGCAATCTAAGGTGAGTCAGTTCACTCCTCCCAGACAATGATCACAGGTAGCAGGGACTGAAAACTGGTTTGACTAGATTAGCAGAGAGAGAAAAAATCTGCAATTATGGTAACCAGCCACAGGATGAAGACAGCAGCAGAAGTGAATGCTTCTCCCCTTCTCACAGAGTGATGAAATTATAAAGAAGAAAGAGACCTGCCACAAACAAGGAAAAGTACAAAAACCCAGACAACCCTCAGAGTCCTAAAGAGACAGTGCCCCAAAAAACAGCCATCAGAGCACAAACAATGGAAACCCATCACAATGACTTTCCCCAGATGACAGTCACAGAAATCAGAGATTGGATGGCAAAAATGAGCAGTATCCAAGAGAAATAAGAAGTGCAACTCAATGAAAATGTACAGGAAGTAAAAGCAGAGATGGTCAATTTAAAAAAAAAAAGACTTTTCTGAAATAAGGGAAATAAAGAACTCCCTCCTCAAAATAAAGAACAAACTAACAAGCATAAGAAGCATAATCAACCAAGCAGAGGAAGGAGTCTCAGAGCTTAAAGACCAAAATATAGAATTATCCCAATCTGTCAAAAAACATAGGTTAAAAAAAACCTCAAAAGGAAGCAGTAAAGCCTCCAAGAGATGTGGGATTGTGTCAAGAAGTCAAATATATGCCTGATTGGTATCCCTGAAGCAGAAAGGGAAACAGAGAATACTTTGGAACAAGCATTCCATGAGGTCATCTAGGAAAACTATATCCTCATCTCACCAGAGATGTGACCAATCACAAGATTTCAGAGAACTCCTGCAATGTATCACATGAGAAGACCAACCCCAAGACACATAGTAATCCTCCTCCACAAAGTAAGCATGAAAGAAAAACATTCTAAAGGCAGCAAGAGAGAAATGTCAGACTACATACTGGGGAAGAGCCTTCAGAATTGCTACAGAGTTCTCTGCAGAAACACTGCAAGCCTGAAGAAACTGGAGTCCAATTTTTAACATTCATAAAAATAAGCAATTTCAAGGGGACTTCTGGCAAGATGGTGATGGGGCAGTTTGGTTCGTGAGACTCTCTGAAAAAGAGAAGACACACAGAGACTCTTGCTCTCCCCTGGGGGCTGCAGATCCCATTGCTGACAGCCCGCTCTTCAAACGCTGCTCAGCTGCCACCTCAACCGCTCCAGTTGCTGCCTCAGCCGAGGCAGCTGCTGATGCTGCCACTGCCACTGCTGCGGTCCAACCCCTGCTTGAGGTGATCCACAGCTCTGGGAACATGAACCCCCCCACCCAGGCACTGCACTACTGAGACTACCACTGCTGCTGCCCCTGCCACGCCCCACCCCTCACCTGTGACCAGGCTCGTGGAGCTCCTCCCATGCATCATGGAGCAGCAGCTGTCGCCGCTGCTACCATTGCTTGCTCCCTCCCACCCTGGGTGGTCTTCGACTTCTGCCCAGCATGGCCTGCATTGCCTGGCAGTCTCCAGTTGCAGTGGAATAAGAGATCAACTTCCACCAGCTTGGCCTATCTCCCAGCTTGGGATCCAAGGGAGTATACCTATAACCCCACAGCATAAACAGATTGCAAGGCAGTGGAAAGTGGGTTCTAGATTATCCATACACCTGTCAGTGGATAATCTGGTTAGGTTCAGTCTCTTAGACCAAACCTAAGAGTGATTGGACTTCCTGAGACAGAAAGAGAGACAGACACTGGAACAAACATTCATGAAATTATTCAAGAAAACTTCCCTCATCTCATTAGTGATGCAAATATTCAAACAAGAGGTTCACAGAACCCCTGCAAGACAACACAGCTCCCCCTTCAATTGAATCTCGAAACTGAAAAATGATCGCCCCCAACCTACAGTCCAGCTCCAAAACTGAACAAAGCCAGAGGATATACATAAGTAAGAACAGGAGACTGAACAAACAGAAGTAAAAGCCACTCCTCCACCCCTGAACAACGAATTAAAGAAGATGGGGGAGGAAAAAGTGGGGAGGGAAATCTACACAAGTGAAGAAAAACCAAAAGAAAAATATAGGTCTCACACAGATACCTAGGAGATCAGACACTGAGAAAACACAAACAATGAAGAGCCCCCAGAGTGACTGGTCATATACAACAAACCCAGACATCAAGACATTAATAGAGAAAATAAAAAGAATTGAGGAGAGATAAGAGGAAAATAGGAAGGAACTGATAACTGAAATAACAGCAGTAAAGAATACTGTAATTGAAATAAATAACAAATTAAGCATGGAAAGCAGAATTAGCCAAGTAAAAGAAAGAATCTCAGAACTTGAAGACCAAAATACAGAACTAACCCACACTGTCAAAAACATTGAAAAGAAGCTTAAAAAGATAGAACAAAACCTTCAAGAGATGAATGATTATTTCAAGAGACCAAACCTAAGAGTAATTGGACTTCCTGAGGCAGAAAGAGAGACAGAGATCACACTGGAACAAACATTCCATGAAATTATTAAAAAAAACTTCCCTCATCTCATCAGTGATGCAAAAATTCAAACACAAGAGATTCAAAGAGCCCCTGCAAGACAACAAATGAGAAGACCAACTCCCAGACACAAAATAATTCACCTAAACAAAGTAGGTATAAAAGAAAAAATCCTAAAGGCAGCAAGAGAAAAAGGTCAGACTACCTATCAGGGAAGACCAATTAGAATAGCAGCAGATTTATCTACAGACTAGGAGAGCTTGGAGCCCAATCTTCAAAGTTCTCAAAAATAAGCAATTTCAACCAAGAATAACCTACCTAGTCAAGCTAAGCTTCATCAGTGAGGAAGAATTAAAATCTTTCCCAGACATCCAATCCCTAAGAACTTATGGTACCCCCACACCACCTCTACAAGAAACACTTAAGAAAGCATAAAACACAGAAGAAAAGGAAAAAATAACAACAATGTTCTTCACAAGAGTACGGGGAAAGATGGAAAACACACATGAATCATCCCCCAAACCAAAGGAAAAACAACAAATCAACAGAAACAACAACTCTATAAGAACCTCATGACAGGGATAAACTGCCACATTTCAATAATTAGCCTGAATGTGAATGGATGAAATGCACCACTGAAAAGACACAGAATGTTGGACTGGATAAGAAACCATGACTTCATTATTTGGTGCATCCAGAAGACTCATCTCACTACAAAGGATGCATACAGACTCAAAGTTAAAGGATGGAAAATGAGTTTCCAGGCAAATGGATCACAAAAGAAGGCAGGAGTTGCATCTTAATATCAGACAAAACAACCTTTAAGCTATCAAAAATTTTAAAAGATGCAAAAGGACACTACATAATGATAAAAGGTTCAATCCATCACAAGAAATATCCATCCTAAACATATATGCACCCAACACAGAAGCACCAACATTTATAAAACTACTAAATGAATTTTTTAAAAGATAATGATTCTAACATTTTTATAGCAGGGGACTTAAATACCCCACTGACAACCCTAGATAGATCATTAAGGCAAAAAATCAACAAGGAGATCCAGAGCCTAAATTGACACTTGACCAAATGAACTTAGTAGAGACCAACAGATTATTCCATCCAGCAACCACAGAATAAACATTCTACTCATCACCACATGGAACATACTCCAAGATTGACCACATCCTTGGCCATAAAACAAGCATAAACAAATTCCATAAGGTTGAAATCTTGCCATGCATATTCTCAGGCCACAGTGGAATAAAAATGAATACCAACACCAACATTTCCCCAAAGCCCACAAAGACATGTACACTAAACAGCATGATGCTGAACAATGACTGGGTCAACACTGAAATCAAAGAAAAAATTGAAAGATTCCTGGAAACAAATGAAAATGAAGAAAACTCTTATCAAAATCTTTGGGTGCCATGAAATCAGTTTTAAGAGGGAAATTTATATCTCTACGAGCACACATCAAGAAAATGGAAAGATCACAAGTGGAGAGCCTAACAAATCACCAAAGGGAGCTAGAAAGAGAAGACCACCAAAGCTCCAACTTTAGCAGAAGAATCCAAATCACAATAATAGAGCCCTAATACAGGACATAGAAGACAAAAATACCATAGAAAACATCAACAAAACAAAAAGTTGGTTCTTTGAAAGAATTAACAAGATTGATGGGCCCCTTGCCAGAATGACCAAGAAAAAGAGAGGAAAAGCCTAAATAAACACAATCAGAAATATAAAAGATCAAATCACAACTGGCCCTGAAGAAATACAAAGGATTATCAGAGATTACTATGTACACCTATATGGAAACAAACTTGATAACCTAGATGAAATGGAGGACTTTCTGATATCACACAATCTCCCCAGGTTAAAACAAGAAGACACTGAGATACTAAAAAGACCAATAACAACCCAGGAAATTGACCCTGTCATATAAAAACTACCTACCAAAAAAAGCCCTGTACTGAATGGCTTTCCAGAAGAATTCTACAAAACGTACAAGGAGGAGCTGATACCAATCCTACTGAAAGTATTCCAGGCAATTGAGAAAGATTGTATTCTCTCCAAATCATTTTACAAAGCTAACATTACACTCATACCCAGGGTGGGTAAAGATCCAACAAAAAGCCGGGCTTGGTGGCTCAGCCTGTAATCCCGCACCTTTGGGAGGCTGAGGTGAGTGGATTCCCTGAGCCTGCAGGTTCGAGACCCGCCTGGGCAGTGAGACCTCATTTCTACAATAAATCAAAAAATCAGCCGGGCTTGGTAGTGCATGCCTGTAATTCCAGCTACTTGGAAGGCTGAGGCGGAAGGATCGCCGGAACCCAGCAGGTTGAGGCTTTCGGTGGCCAGAAGCAGCCACTGCACTCCAGTCTGGGTGACAGAGTGAGACTCCAACTCAAAAAAAAAAAAAAAAAAAAGAAAAGAAATCCAACAAAGAAAGTGAACTACAGGCCAATATCTCTTATGAAAATAGATGCAAAAATCCTCAACAAGATCCAAAAACACATCTCAAAAATTATCCACCATGACTAAGTAGGCTTCATCCGCAGGATGCAGGGCTGGTTCAACATTTGCAAGACCATAAATGTCATTAAATACATCAACAGATGTAAAAACAAGAACCACGTGATTAACTCATTAGATGTAGAAAGAGCTTTTGATAAAAACCAGCATCCCTTCTTGATAAAAACCCTTAAACACCTATATATAGAAGGAACATACCTCAAAATAGTAAGTGCCATCTATGACAATGCCACAGGTAACATATTGCTAAATGGATAGAAATTAGAAACATTTCCCCTGAAAACTGGAACAAGACAAGGCTGCCCACTCTCACGTCTCTTGTTCAATATTGTGTTGGAAGTCCTAGCACAGGCAATTAGACAAGAGAAGGAAACCAGGGGTATCCAGATAGAAAAAGAGGAAGTCAAGTTCTCCCTCTTTGCTGATGATTTGATCCTATATCTTGAAAATCCAAGAGAATCTGTCAAAAACCTGCTTGCACTGATAAAAGACTTTGGCAAAGTCTCAGCGTACAAAATAAATGTGCAAAAGAGAGTTGCATTTCTATACACCAACAACACGCAGGTAGAGACCCAAATAAAAAGCACAATTCCATTCACAATAGCCACCAAAAAAATGAAATACCTCGACATCTTCCTAACCAGACAAATGAAAGACCTTTACAATGAGAACTGCAAAACAGTGATCAAAGAAATCCAAGAAGACACAAATCAATGGAAAAATATTCCATGCTCATGGACAGGAAGAATCAGCATTGTTATGATGTCCATCCTATCAAAGGCAATCTACAGATTCAATGCAATACCCATTAAGTTACCAACATCATTATTCTCAGGCCTGGAAATGACAATACAGAAATTCATATGGAAACAAACAACCTTGAATAGACAAAACAATCCTTAGCAAAAGAAACAAAGCAGGAGGTATCACACTTCAAACTTTACTATAAGGCAATAGTAATCAAAACAGCCTCGTATTGGTACAAGAACAGGCACATAGACCAATGGAACAGGATAGAGATTCTGGAAGGAAAGCCTCAATTCCTCAACCAACTCATCTTTGTCAAAGCCTCCAACAACAACCACTGGGGAGAGGAGAACCTATTCAGTAAATGGTGCTGGGAAAACTGGCTGACCACATGCAGAAGATTGAAACAGGATCCCTACCTATCACCATACACAAAAAAATACCTCTATATGAATCAAAGACCAAACATAAAACCTCAAATTATAAGAATCTTAGAAAACGCAGGAGATACCCTTATGGAAATTGGAACTGGGAGCCAATTCCTATTCAGAACCCTAAAGTCCAATACCTTAAGAAATAAGATAGACAAGTGGGACCTCATCAAATTAATGAACTTCTGCAAAGCAAAACAAACCATCAAGAAAGCAGGGGACAGCCCACAGAATGGGAAAAAATATTTGCCAACTGTATATCCGAAAAAGGCCTAACATCTACAATCTACAAGGAACTCAAACATGCTGAAAAGAAAAAAACAAACAGCCCCTTTAAAAAGTGGACAAAATTCATGGATAGACACTTCTCAAAAGAAGATATATGGGCAGCAAACAGACACATGAAAATATGCCCAGCCTCACTCATCATCAGAGAAATGCAAATTAAAACCACACTGAGATACCATCTAACCCCAGTAAGAATGGCCATCATTAATAAAACAAACAACAATAGGTGTTGGTGTGGATATGTGTGGAGAAAAAGGAATGCTTCTACACTGCTACTGGGAATGTAGACTAGTACAACCTCTTTGGGAGACAGTTGATTTCTGAAAGAACTGGAAATAACCTTCCATATGACCCAGCAATTCCCCTATGGGGAATATACTCAAAGGAACTCAAATTATTCTACAAAAAAGATACCTGCACATGTATGCTAGTTGCAGCTCTATTCACAATCGCAAAAACATGGAACCCTTATGGAACCGTGTTGCCCATTGAAACTGGACTGGATTTTAAAAAGTGGTACATACACACAATGGAATATTATGCAGCCATAAAGAAGGACAAATATATGGATTTCGCAGCAACTTGGATGGATTTGGAGTTGATTATACTCAGTGATTTATCACAGAAACATAAAACTGAATTCCATATGTTCTCACTCATAAACTGACCTTGAACAATTACAATGCTATAAGAAAGCAATTGACAGTAGTGGGAAACTGTGTTTGTGTTTTGGGGGGTGGGATTGGCAGTTAAGGGAAACTGCTAGGGGAGGGAGGGTCATACCCCGTCAACAAGTGTACCTGCATGATCAATGTTTATATACTTAACCCTGAAATGTACCCCACATCTTTATAATAAAAATTTAAAAATAAACAAAATAAAATAAAATAATTTTAAAAAGCAATTTCAGCCAAGAATGTCTTACCCCAACAAGCTAAGCTTTATCAGTGACAGAGAATTAAAATCCTGGCCAGGACTGGTGTCTCACACCTGTAATCCTAGTACCTTGGGAGGCAGAAGTGAGAGGATTGCCTAAGCCCAGGGGTTCAAGACTAGCCTGGGCAACTTAGTGAGACCTTATCTCCATAATATTAAAAAATTAGCTGGAAGTAGTGGTGTGTGAGATTGTGGTAGATGTGAGTATGACACTACACTTCAGACTTGGTGACAGAGTGAGACTTCCACTCACAAATAGGAAGAAATTCTTCACAGGTATCTAATCCCTAAGAGAATATGCTGTCTTCAGAACAACCCTTTAGGAGATGGTTAAGAATGTCTTGAACACACACACACACACACACACAGACACACACACACACACACACAGAGTCACGCTCACCACAAAGTACAGGCAAACACAGAGTTAACAAGGCATATAGAGCAGCCCCCCAAAATGAAAACTCACAGACATAAATATAAAAGTTAAAAGGGAAAAAAAGCAACCCACTAAGAGTCTCATGACAGGGATAAACTCTCACATTTCAAAAATCAACCTAAAAGTCAATGGACTAAATGCACCACTGAAAAGACATAGAGTGGCAAACTGAATTTTAAAAGCATAATCCAACAATCTCCTGCCTCCAGGAAACTCATCTCCCTGTAAAGGATACTGACAGACTCAAAGTTTGATGCTGGGAAATGATCTTTCAGGCAAACAGAAAACAAAAGAAGGCAGCAGTAGTTATTCTGATATCAGTGGCAACCTTCAAGCCATCAAAAGTTCAGAAGGACACTGCATAATTAAAAAGACTCAATCCACCAGCAAGAAATAGCCATCCTAAACATATGTGCATCCAACACAAGAGCACCAGGTTTTATAAAACAACTACTAAATAAACTAAGAGAGGCCATTGACTCTCAAACAATCATAGCTAGAGAACTAAATACCTCACTAAGCTTTAGATAGATCATTAAGACAAAAGTAATCAATGAGGAGATTCAGAAGTTCAACTTGACACTCGACCAAATGGACTTAATAGACATTTACAGAACATGTCATCCAACAACTACAAAGTATACATTTTACTCATCAGCACATGGAACTACTCCAAGATCAATCATATTCTTGGACAGAAATTAAACATAAAAAAATCCCAAAGGATCAAAATAATACCATGCATCTTTCCAGATCACAGTGGAATAAAAATCACAAAGACATGAACACTAAACAACATGCTGCTGAACAACTTCTATATTCCTGGAAACAAATGAAAACAAAGACACATCTTATCAGAATCTCTGGGATGCTATGAAGGCAGTGTTTAAAAACAACAACAACAAAATTTTAAAAGCTATGCATAAAGGAACATTTCTCAGAATAGTAAGAACCACCTATGACAAACCCACAGCCAACTTTTGCTCAACAGGCCAAAGTTGGAAGCATTCCTCCTGAAAACATTAACATGACAAGGATGCCCACTCTCAACCCTCCTGTTCAACACAGTGCTGGAAGTCCTAGCCTGAGAGATCAAGCAAGAAAAGAAAATCAGGGGTATCAAAAAAGGAAAATAGGAAGTAAATCTATCCCTTTTTCGTGGATGATATGATTCTATACTTTGAAAATCCAAGGAAGTCCATCAAAAGCCTCCGTGCACCAATAATCGACTTTGGTAGTTTTGGAGTACAAAATCAACGTGCAAAAGACAATTGCATTTCTGTACACCAGCAACAAGCAGGCAGAGGATAACCAAATAGAAAGCACAATTCCATTCACAATAGCCACACACAAAAAATGAAATACATCCACTCAATCAGAGAAGTGAAAGGCCTTTACAATGATAACTACAAAGCATTGCTCAAATAAATCAAAGATGACACTAGTGGAAAAAAAAATCCCTTGATCATGAATTGAAAGAATCAATATTGTCAAGATGCCCATTCTACCCAAGGCAATCTACAGATTCAGTGCAATAATGATCAAATTACCAAAATAATTTTTCTCAGACATGGAAATGACAATACAGAAATTAATATGGAAACAGAAAAGAGCACAAATAGCCAGAACAATCTTCAGCAAAAGGAACAAAGTAGGAAGTACCACACTTCCAGACTTTGAGCTTTACCACAAGGTTATAGTAACTAAAACAATCTAGAACTGGTACAAGATTAGACACATAGACCAATGTAACAAGACGGAGATATCAGAGATAAAAACACAGTCTCTCAATCAGCTTGTCTTCGACAAAGTCATCAATAACAATCACTCTGGAATGGAGACCATATTTAGCAAATGGTGCTGGGAAAACTTGTTAAACACATGAAGAAGAATGAAACTGGACCCCTACCTATCACCATATTAAAAAATCAACTCTAAATGGATCAAAAACCTAAATGTAAAACCTCAAACTATAGGAATCCTAGAAGAAAAGGTCAGAAACACCCTTATGCACACTGGAGTAAGAAATGAATTCTTTACCAGGTTCCCAAAAGTGAATGCCATAAAAGCTAAGACAGACAAGGGGGACCTCATCAAGCTGAAAAGCTTCTGCAAAGAAAAATAAACCATTAGGATAGTAAAGAGAATCAACAGAATGGGAAAAAATATTTGAAAAATTATGCAACTGATGAAAGTCTAACATCCAGTGTCTACAAGGAATTCAAAGGAAGTGAAAAGCAAAAAAACCCAACAACCATTACAAAGTGGGCAAAGGACATGAACAGACACTTCTCAAAAGAGGACATATAAGCAGCCAATAAACACATGAAAAAATATTCAGCCTCAGTAATCATCAGAGAAACGCAAATCAAGCCTACAATGAGATATCACCTAACTCCAGTAAGAATGGCTATTATTAATGTCAGAAAATAACAGATGCTGGTGTGGATGCACTGAAAAGGGATCACTTCTACACTGTTGGTGAGAGTGCTAACTAGTTCAACCTTTATGGAAAGCAGTGTGGTGATTCCTAAAAGAACTAAAAATTGACCTTCCGTGTGATTCAGCAATCTCTCTCCTGGGAATATATCCAGAGGAACATAAATCAATCTACAAAAGAGACACCTGCACATGCATATTCTTTGCCACACTATTCACAATAGCAAAAAACACGAGACCAACTCTACTGCCCATGAAAAGTGTACTGGATAAAGAAAATGTGGTACATATACACGATGGAGTATTATGCAGCCATAAAGAACAAAATAATGGACTTCACAGCACATTGGATGGAGTTGAAGACCATCATACTAAGAAGACTATCACAGAGACAAAGAACTGAATATCACATGAACAATAATCACTTGAACACAAGGGAGAGATTGGCAGTCACTGGGCACTGATAGGGGATGGGGTGAGGGAGGGAGGAGTGTAGGGAGTATGTGCAAGACAAAGAATACCAGGTCCACTACCAGGGGAAGAAGGGCCAATTAGAAACCCAAACTTCACCTGCATGCAGCCTAGCTATGTAGTTAATCTTCACTTGTACCCCATATCTCAATAATTTTAAAAAAGAGAAAACAAGACACGTTATAGGAAAAACACAAAACAAGAGAAAAATAAATTCAAATATCAGTAATTACAATAAATATAAAAATATTAATCTCTTATTAAAATATGGAGTTTATAGAATGGATAACAAAAGAAAATTCAAGTATATGGTAAAAGATAAACCTTAAGAAGGAGTTGAAAATAAAGTAAAGAAAGAATGTTCTGTGCAAATTACAACAGAAAGAAAGTAAAGTGTGAAAATATTACTATCACTCAAAATGGTACTTAAGACCCAAATTTTTTATAGAAATGAAAAATAGAAACTAAATAATTAACAACAACAACAAAAAATCCACCATTAAGATTTAACAATATGGCCCTAATAACATAGACTCAAAACATACACTGTAATGAACAGCCTGAAGGAATTACAAGGAAAAATTGACAAATTCACAATCATAGATGTTTTTATAAACATAACACTACCACAAGCTGATAGATTAGTCAGAAACATTAGTTAAAAAAAAAAACTTAAAATTAAGCAACATCACAATCTTAATTTATAAGCCATATTTTCAAAGATTCCCCCTAAAAAAAACTTTTAACAAGCAGATACAGAATATTTACAGAAATTTATCATATTTCAAAGATTCAGTATCCTAAAGTCCCACTTACTTGATGGTATGGTAATTAAATTGGAAGCCAGAAACAATAGCAAAACTTCAAAGTCCATATGTTTGGAAACCCAAAACACTGTTGTAAATTATTCACAGGTTAAACAAATAATACTTACAAATTTTATAATGGAAATCAGAAAATATTGAAAATCAAAAAAAAGAATAAAGAACATGGTAACAAAATTAGGATCAAATAGTAATATATTTAAATATGCTTAGCAACAAAACAGAAATTGAGAATAATTGTTAAGTTGCCACTCAAGATATAAAAAAGTAAACTCCAAGAGAATAGAATAAATAAAATAATAAATAAAAGACTTTAATAAAAATAATTATCAAGGAAAAATATCCAAGATATCTATAACAATAAAAACTAGTATTAGAAAAAATAAAATATACAAGTCTGTAATTCAGCACAAAAAAGGGGAAGATACAGGCCGGGCTCGGTGGCTCAGCCTGTAATCCCGTGCCTTTGGGAGGCTGAAGTGAGTGGATTTCCTGAGCCTGCGGGTTCGAGACCCACCTGGGCAGTGAGACCTCATCTCTACAATAAATCAAAAAATCAGCCGGGAGTGGTAGCGCATGCCTGTAATTCCAGCTACTTGGAAGGCTGAGGCGGAAGGACTGCCGGAGCCCAGCAGGTCGAGGCTGCGGTGCCCAGGAGCGGCCACTGCACTCCAGTCTGGGCAATGGAGTGAGACTCCAACTCAAAAAAAAAAAGGGGGGGGGAAAGGTACAAAAATACAATTATAGAATATTTAACTATATATTTAGTAAAAATTACAAAGTCATGAGTAAATTGATTTAATAGTAACATTTTTAATACTTAGATTTAATGATCAACTGTTTTTAAATTACCAAAATTTTGTCAAGAAGAAACAGAAAAGTGCATTGACCACTAGCTATTAAAGGAAATTAAGAGTAATCAAAGAACTCTCCATCCAAAAGACAACTTGCCCAAATGGTTATAGCAAATCTTCAAGGAAAGAAAATCTGTATCTTATCAAAGTTTTTTTTTAAAAGCAGGAGGTGGTAGAGCAAGGTGGCCAAATAGAACCCTCCTGTTATCGTCCCCCAACAGGAACACAAAATTGAATAACTATCCATTCAAGAAAGCACCTTCATAAGAACAGAAAGTTAGGTGAGCAATAACAGTACCTGGTTTTAAAATCATATGAAAGAAAGGCAACAAAAAGGGCAGGAACTATACAGTCTTTCAATTCCTATAACACCATTCCACCTTTTCCCTGTAGCTCGCAGAACATTTGCTTGGGGGAAGGAGAGTGAAGTGACTGTGAGACTTTGCATTGGAACTCAGAACTGCCTTGTCACAGCAGAGCACAACACAGTGCAGAATTTGGCAGGTTCCAAAGGAGGGAACATTTAGACTAGTCTTACCCCAGAAGGGCGTCCTCTGCTTCAGCAATAGGAACCCGAGTTCTGGCTAGCCCTACTATGGGCAGATTAAAATGCCTCCGGGTTCTGAATAAAATTGAAAGGCAGTCTAGGCCATAAGAACTGCAGTCCTTGAACAAGTCCTGTTCCTGAGGTGGGCTCAGAGTCAGTGGACTTGGGGTGCTTGCAATCCAGTGAGACACCAGCTGAGGTAGCCAAGGGAGTGCTTGCATCACCCCATCCCAATTCCAGACAGTGTAGTTTGGGGAAAAATGCCTTCTGCTTACAGAAAGAATAGGGAAAAGTAAAGAGGACTTTGTCTTGCAAGTTAGATACCATTTTAGGCATAGTGAAATAAAGCGCAAAGCAGATTTCTGATGCCTAGACCTCAACGAACACCCACAAGCATCAAGAACATCCAGAAAAACACGACCCCACCAGGCAAACTAAATAAGGCACCAGTGACCAATCCTGAGTGACAGAGCTATGTGACCTTTCAGACAGAGAATACAAAGTGCCTGTTTTGAGGAAGTTCAATGGGCAAGATAACACAGAGAGTGGGTTCCAAATCCTATCAGGTAAATTTAATAAAAGATTAAAATATTTTTTAAAAAATCAAACAAAAATTCTGGAACTGAAGAGGTCAAAGGACAAAGTGAAAAATGCATCTAGACCTCTCAGGAGCAGAAGTGATCAAGCAAAAGAGAGAATTAGTAAGCATGAAGACAGATTATATGAAATACAATGAGAGGAGAATAAAAAATGAAGCATGCCTACAAGATCTAGAAAATAGCCTAAAAGAGGCAAATCTAAGAAGTATTGGCCTTAAAGAAAAGGTAGACAGAGAGGGTAGAAAGTTTATTCCAATAAATAATAAATAATTTTCCAAACCTAGAGAAAGATATCAATATTCAAGAAAAACAGAAAGGAATGAAGAGAAGACCACAAAAGAACCAGAAAATAAATTTTTAAATGACTGTAGTAAATCCTGCCTTATCAATAATAACATTGAATATAAATGGACTAAACTTCCTAATTAAAAGTCACCGCGTGGCTTAATGGATTTTGAAAAATAAGACCCAACTATACACTGTCTACAAGAAAATCACTTCACCTATAAAGATGCATGCAGACTGAAAATAAGGGGATGGAAAAAGATATTCCATGCAAATGGAAAAAAAAAAAAGAGCAGGAGTAGCTATACTGCTATTGGATAAAATAAATTTCAAGATGAAAATTATAAAAAGAGATAAAGAAGGTCAATATATAATGATAAAGTGGTTAATTCAACAAGATAATATAGCAATTATAAACATATATGCATCCAACACTCTAGCACCTAGATATGTAAAGCAAATATTATTAGAGCTAAAAAGAGAGATAACTCTCAATACAATAGTAGCTAGATTTAAACACTTCACTTTCAGCATTGGACAAATCGTCCAGACAGAAAGTCGATTAAAAAAATTGAACTTTATTTGCACTATAGACCAAATGAACCTATAGACTTAACAGATATTTACAGAACATTTTATTCAACAGTTGCAGAATACACATTTTTCTCTTCAGCACATAGATTATTCTCAAGGATAAAACATATGTAATGGCACAAAATAGGTCTTTATTTTATTTTGCATTTTTATTTTAGAGCTGTGGGGTATGTGTGAGGACTTGCTATGTAAGTAAGTTGCTTGCAGGTGAGGTTTGGGCTTCTAGCATGCCCTCTCTTCTGATTGGCAGGGTACCCAATGGGTGGTTGTGTGTCCCTTATCCTCCCTCTCTCCCTCTCCCTACTAATAGTGCCCAGGATCAGTTGTTCCTGCATTTGTGCTCTTGTGGCAATGTTTAGGGCCCTCTATTAGTGAGAACATGCAGTATTCAGTTTTTTGTTTCTATGATAGTTCACTTAGAGTGATGGTTTCCAGCTCCATCCATTTGCTGCAAAGATGTAGTTTTGTTCTTCTTTATGACTGTGTAGTATTCCATCATTTACATGTACCACATTTAAAAAATTCAGTCCAATAGAGAAGATAAGACGGCAATGGAACAGGTAGGAGTGTGAGAGTCTCCACAAAAGTGAGTGCCAATAAAGACTCTCTGCATGAGTGGGTGTGTGCTGGTGGGTGAGTGAAAGCCCATTTGAGGGTAGACTCAGGATCATGCACCCAGGGCTCTCCTCTGGAGATGACTGCAACACACCACCACCCTGAGATTGGAGCCCCTGGTGCACAGGATTGTCTGCCAATCTCGGGACTATCTTGAGAGGAGATAGCAAAGAACAACTACTCCTCACCACCTGGCGCCTGACCCATGCTATCACCTGCAGCAGCAGACTGGCATGAGCCCCAGGAATGGTGGAGAAGGGAGGCTATGGAAATCTGGAACCCAGCCCTGCCACCAGTGGGGAGACACTGACTGATGTCATCTTCTCTGTCCCTGGACTGGATTGCTCAACATTGCCCAGCTCAGCTCTGGCTAAAGAAAATGATGACCTTTCCCTAATGCTGGAACAGGCACAGACACGTCAGTTCTGAGTGGGAGACATGACAGCAGTGACAGCAGCAGATGAGTTGGGTGAATCTGGATCTGATCCATCCTCCTCCCACAGTAGTTCATGGGGCATCTGACCCACCCTGAGAAAAACCCTATCAACCTGTGCTGAGAGTGGAGTGGATGGGCCTGGAGACTAGAGCTTCTCCTTAATGCAGTGGAAATTGCTGAAAGGGACCTGAAGTTGCAGAAACAGACACAAAGTAAGTCTCTTTGATTTTTTATTGCTGTTTGCTTTAGTTTATTTTTTCTCTCTCTCTCTCTTTCTTTGTTTACATTTTAGTACTTGCTTTGTTTCTGTTATTTTAACTTTTTTAGCTTTTCTGTTTGTGTAGGGGTATTTTTGAAGGCAAGTACATCAACAAGGTTTTTTTGCTTGTTTGTTTACTTGTTTGTATGATTGTCCGTGTTTTTTTTTTCTTTCTGTCTTTGTTTCTCTGTTTATTTGTTAGTTGGTATGCCTGTCATTTTCCCCTTTTCTTCTCTTTCTCCATCTTCCTCCTTCTTTTTCCCATTATTTTTCTTTTTCTTATCTCATTTTGCTTTCAGGGAGTAAACATACACCCCTACTGCAGGGACAGATTGTAAGGCAATGGGAAGTGGGTGCCAAGGGGCCCACACACCTGTTAGCAGATACTGGGAACTGAAGATAGCTTTTGAATCACAGCTCCCCCCTTAATTAAATTTCAAAACTGCAAAAAGCACAGTCCCTACTCCCTGTACATCTTCAAAATTGAACAGTCAGAAAATCTACATAAGGAAGAATAGGAGACTGAGCAAACAGAAGTAAAAGCTACCCCCCCATCACTGAACAACAGAAAAAAAGAGGAAAAAAGAGAAGAGAATATCAAGATTGTAGAGAGAATAAATAGAAATGAGACAAGAGGAAAGAGTGAAGGAGTTGATAACTGAGATAACAGCAATAAAGAATACAGTGAATAAAATAAATAACAAACTGATAAGCATGGAAAGCAGACTTAGCCAAGCAGGAGAAAGAATCTCAGAACTTGAGGACCAAAATATGGAACTAACCCAAACTGTCAAAAACTTAGAAAAGAAGCTTACAGAGACAGAACAAAGCCTCCAAGAGATGAGCAGTTATATCAAGAAGCTGAACCTAAGATTAATTGGAATCCCTGAGGCAGTTAGAGAAACAGAGACTTCCCTGGTACAAATATTCCATGAAATTATCCAAGAAAACTTCTATTCAAACATAAGAGATTCAGAGAACCACTACAAGACAACAAATGAGAAGACCAACTCCTAGACACAGTAATTTGCCTACACAAAGTAGGAATGAAAGAAAACATCCTAGAGGCAGCAAGAGAGAAAAGTCAGACTACCTACTGGGGAAGGCCAGTCAAAATAGCAGCAGATTTTCCAGCAAGATGGTGACAGAACAAGTCAGACTGTGAAAGTATCTGCAAAAGCGAATGTCCATAAAGACTCTGAGTGAGTGAGTGTGTGCCAGTGGGTGAGTGACAGTCCATCTGAGGGGAGACTTGGATTCAGGTACCCAGGGCTTTCCTTTAGAGGTGCTGCAACCCCCCACCACCCTGAGACTGGAGCCCCTAGTGTGCAGGATTGTCTGCTGTTCTCAGGGCTTTCCTGATTAGAGGAAGTGGAAAACAGCTAATCCTCACCACCTGGTGCCCTGGCCCACACCATCACCTGTGGCAACAGAGTAGTAGAAGCTCCAGGATCTGTGGAGAGAGCAGACTACAGAAAGCTGGAAAGGATCCCCACCACCAGTGAGGAAATGCCAACCAGTGCCATTTTCTCTGTCCTGGGACCAGGCAGAGACCTGCATTGCCCTACACAGCTCTACCCAGCCTCCATTTTGGGACCATCAACCACTGGAGAGAGAAGAAACTATTCAGTAAATGAAGCTGGGAAAAGTGGCTGACCACATGCAGAAAATTAAAACAAGACCCCTACCTATCGCCATACACAAAAATCAACTCTAAATGGATCAAAGACCTAAACGTAAAACCTCAAACTATAAGAACCTTAGAAAATGCAGGAGACACCCTTATGGAAATTGGAACTGGAAACCAATTTCTGATTAGAACCCCAAGTGTCCATGTCATAAGAGATGAGATAGACAAGTGGGACCTCATCAAACTGAAAAGCTTCTGCAAAGTCAAGGAAATCATCAAGAGAGTGAGAAGATCACCCACACTCTGGGAAAAAGTATTTGCCAAATGTATATCTGACAAGGGCCTAACATCTAAGCTCTACAAGGAACTCAAGCATGCCAAAAAGAAAACAACAAACAGCCCCTTTACAAGGTGGGCAAAAGATATGAATAGACACTTTTCAAAAGAAGACATACAAGCAGCCAACAGATACATGAAAAAATGCTCAGTCTTACTAGTCATCAAATAAATGCAAATTAAAATCACACTGAGATACTACCTAACTCCAGTCAGGATGGCCAACATCTAATAACTAAAAACACAACAGATGCTGTAGAGAATGTGGGGGAAAGGGAACACTTCTATAATGTTGGTGAGAGTGTAAACTAGTACAACCTCTGTGGAAAACAGTGTGGCAATTCCTAAAAGATCTGAAAACTGACCTTTCATATGACCCCACAATCCCCCTACTGGGAATATACTTGGAGGAACTCAAATAACTCTATGAAAAGGATATCTGCACATGCATATTTATTGCAGCATTATTTACAATAGCAAAAACATGGGAACAACTGAACTGCCCATCAAAAGAGGACTGGATTAAAAAAATGTGGTATATAAACACAATGGAATATTACTCAGCCATAAATAAGGACAAAATTATGAACTTCACAGCAACTTGGATGGACTTAGAGTCTATAATACTGAGTGATCTATCACAGAAACAAAGAACTGAGTACCACATGTTCTCACTCATAAGCGGACCTTGAACAATTATCATAATATTATAAGAATGGGATTGGCAGCATTTGAAAACTACTAGAGGAGGGGAGGTGGGGTTGGCAGTAGTGGGAAACTGCCAGGGAGCGGCACATCTCATCCACAAGGGTACCTGCAAAATGAACATTTGTATAGCGAACCCTGAATTGTACCCCACATCTTCAAAATTAAAAATTAAAAAAAAAAATCCAGTCCACTTTTGATGGTCATCTGGGTTGGTTTCATATTTTTGCCATTGTGAATAGTGATGCAATGAGCATACATGTACAGGTGTCTTTTTGGTAGAATTATTTATGTTCCTCTGAGTTTATTTTCAGAAGTGAGATTGCTGGGTTGTATGGTAGCTCAATTTCTAGTTCTTTGAGGAAATGTCATATTGCTTTACACAAAGATCAAACTAGTTTATGTTCCCATCAACAGTATAGAAGCATCCCCTTTTCTCTTTAGACTCACCAATATCAGTTGTTTTTGACTTTTTGATGATAGCCCTCCTAACCAGTGTGAGGAAGTATCTTTTCTCTGATGATTAGGGACACTGAGAATTTTTTCTTGTTTTTGCTTGAATGTCTTCCTTTGAGAATTGTCTGTTCATGTCCTTTGCCCACTTTTTAATGGGGTTATTTGTTTTATTCCTGTCAATTTGATTGAGTGTCCTGTAGAACTTGGATGTTAGCCCTTGTCAGAGACATAATTAGCAAACATTTTTTTCCATTCTGTGGATTGTCTCCCTGCTCTCTTGATGGTTTTGTTTTGTTGTTGTTGTTGTTGTTTTTCTTTGCAGACGCTATTTGGTTTGATGAGGTTCCACTTGTCTATCTTAGCTTTTATGGCATTCACTTTTGAGGACTTGGTCAAAAATCAATTGCCTACTCCAATGTCCATAAGGGTGTTTCCTATGTTTTCTTCTAGGATTCTTATAGTTTGAGGTTTTACATTTAGATCTTTGATCCATTTTGAATTGATTTTTTAACATGGTGACAGGTAGGGGTCCAGTGTCATTATTCTGCATTTGATTAGCCAGTTTTCCTGGCACCATTTGCTAAATGTGTTCTCCTTTTCCCAGTGATTGCTATTTGTGGCCTTGTTGAAGATGAGTTTGTTGAGAGACCGTGTTTTTACATCTGGAATCTCTGTTCTGTTTCATTGGTCTATGTGCCTATTCCTGAACCAATACCATGCCATCTTGGTTACTGTAGCCTTGTAATACAATTTAAAGTCTGGAAGTGTAGCACGCTTTGTTCCTTTTGCTGATGATTGTTTGGTTATACATGCTCTTTTTATTTCCATATTAATTTCTGTATTTTCATTTCTAGGTCTGAGAAAAATCATGTTAGTAATTTGATGGGTATTGCAGTGAATCATTAGTTTGCCTTGGGTAGGATGGGTATCTTTACAGTATTGATTCTTTCAATCCACGAAAGAATGGGATGTTTTTCCATTTGTATCACCCTTGATTTTTTTGAGCGGTGTTTTGTAGTTCTCACTGTAAAGGTCTTTCACTTCTCTGGTTAGATGGATGCCAGTGTATTTCATTTTGTGTGTGTGGCTATTGTGAATGGAATTAATGGAATTGTGTTGTTGTTTTTGGTTCTCTGTCTGCTTGTTGCTGGTATATAGAAATGCAGCTACCTTTTGCATGTGAGTTTTGTAACCTGAGACATTACCAAAGTCATTTATCAGTGTGAGGAGGCTTTTGACAGATTCCCTAGGGTTTTCTAGGTATAGAATCATATCATCTGTGAACAGGGATAGCTAACTTCCTCTTATTCTATTTGGATACCTCTGATTTCCTTCTCTTGACTGATTGCTCTGGCTAGGATTTCCAACACTATGTTGAACAGGAGGGGTGAGAGTGGGCATTTTTGTCTTGTTCCAGTTCTCAGGAGGAATGTTTCCAGCTTCTTCCCACTGAGAAAAATGTTGATAATGGTTTATCATAGATGGCTCTTACTGTTTTGAGGAATGTTCTTTTTATGCCTAGGTGTTCAAGGGCTTTTATCAAGAAAGAATACCAGATTTTGTTAATTTTTAAAATGTATCTAATGAGATAATCATGTGGTTCTTGGTCTTACATCTGTTAATATGTTGAACTACATTTATGGTCTTGTGAATGTTGAACCAGTCCTGAATCCTGGTAATGAAGCCTACCTAGGCATATTGGAAGATCCCTGAGATGTGTTGTTGGATCTGATTTGCTAGAATCTTGTTGAGATTCTGCATCCATGTTCATCAAGGATATTGGCCTGTAATTCTCTTTCCTTGTTGGATCTTTGCCAGGTTTGGGTATCAGAATTATTTTAGCTTCATAAAATGAGTTGGGAAGAATTTCATTGTTCTTTATTGCTTGGAATACTTTCCATAAGATTGGCATCAGTTCCTATTTGTATGTCTTATAGAATTCAGCTGGGAAAGCCCCTGGTCCAGGGATTTTTTTTTTTTTTTTAATGAGAAGGTTTCTTATGACTGACTCAATTTCCTGGATTTTTATTTAGAGTTTCAATTTCTCCTTGGGAGGTTGTGTGGTGTCAGAAAAGTCCTCCATGTCCTTTAGATTGTCTAGTTTATTTGCACACTGGTGTTCTTAGTAATCACTGATAATCTTTTGATTTTGAGGTCAGTTGTAACTTCACCTTTTACATGTCTAATTGTGTTTATTTGGACTTTCTCTCTCTTTATTTTAGTCAATCTGATCAGGAGTCTGTCAATCTTATCCTTTCAAAGAACTAGGTTCTGTTGTTGTTGTTGTTGATCCTTTCTATGATATTTTTGTCTTCTATATCCTACAATTGTTACTTTATCTTAGTGATCAGTATTTTTCTACTGCGATTAGGATTTAGATCCCTTCCCAGATCTCTTAGGTGTGATATTAGGCTGTTTACTTGTGAACTTTCTATTTTCTTGATATGTGCATAAAATGCAATGAATTTTCCTCTTACACCACTTTCAGGGCTTCCCAGAGATTCTGATAAAATGTCTTCATTTTCATTTGTTTTCAGAAGTATTTTTATTTCTGTCTTTATTTCTGTTTTGACTCAGAAGTCACTCAGCAGCATGTTGCAGTGTCCATGTCTGTGTGTGTTGGGGGGGGATCTTGTTGGTGACAATATTCATTTTTATTCCACTGTGATCTTAGAAGATGCATGGTATTACTTTAATATTTTGAAATTTGTTCATACTTGATTTATGTCTGAAAATGTGATCAATATTGGCACATGTTCCATGTGCTAAGTAGAATGTATACTTTGTAGTTATTGGGTGAAGTGTTCTGTAGATATCTATTAAAACAATTTGCTTGAGCATTGAGTTAAGGTTCCAGATCTCCTTGTTGCTTTTTTGCCTCATGATCTGTCTAGGGCTATTTGTGAGGATATTCAGGCATCCAACTATGATTGTGTGTCAATATCCTCTCTTAGTTTACTTATTATTTGTTTTATATAAAGCCTACTGCTCCTGTGTTGGATGCATATGTTTTAAAATAGATATTTCTTGCTCATGGATTGACTTTATCATTATGTAGTGTCTGACCTTGTGTTTTTTTAACTTTTGATGATTTGAAGTCTGTTTTGTCTGATATCAAAATAGTTATCCCTGCTTTCTTCTGTTTTCCATTTGTCTAAAAGATATTTTCCAGTCTTTAACTTTGAGCCTGTGAGTATCCTTTGCAGTGTGATGAGTTTCCTGAAGGCAGCAGACTGTGGATCACGTTTCTTTATCCAATTTGCCACTCTATGCCTCTTCAATGATGCATTCAGTTCACTCACATTCAAATTAATTATCCCTGTCATATGACTCTTAGAGGGTTGCTCGGCTTCCTTTTCACTTTTTAAATTAATATATATGCATATTTTCATTTTTGTGAATGCTCTGTTAACTCTGTGCTTGCCTGTACATTTGTGATGGATTCTTTTACTTCTGTGTTAACACCTTCTTAAGCAATTACTGAAGGGCTGGTCTGGAGGCAGCATATTCTCTTAGGGATTGGATGTCTGTGAAGAATTTTAATTCTCCATCTGATGAATCTTAACTCGTGGGGTAGGTCATTTTTGGCTGAAATTGCTTATCTTCAAAAACGTAAAAATGGAACTCCAATTCCTTCTGGCTTGTAGTGTTTTTGCAGATAAGTCTGGAGTGATTCTGATGGGTCTTCCCTGGTAGGTGGTCTAATCTTTCTCTCTTGCTAACTTTAGGACTTTTTCTTCCATACTTACTTTGTGGAGGCAGATCACTATGTATCTTTGGCATGGTCTTCTCATATGATACCTTGTGGGGGTTCTCTGAATCTCTTTTGCTTGAATGGTCATGTTTGTAGTAGGATGTAGAAAGTTTTCTTGGATGAACTCATGTAATGCTTGTTCCATGGTGTTCTCAGTTTCCCCTTCCTGCTTCAGGAGTACCAATCAAGTGTAGATAGTCCCACAGCTCTTGGAGGCTTTGCTCATTATTTTTGAGCCCTTTTTCTATGTTTTTGACAGAATGGATCAGTTCCATATTTTGGTCTTCAAGCTCTGAGATTCTTTCCTCTGCCTGATTGATCTTGCTTCCTATACTTGTTACTGTGTCTTAAATTTCCAGGACAAAGTTCTTTATGTCCACTATTTCAGAATGGGACTTTCTGAAATTGGCCAACTCCACTTTTACTTCCTGTATGACTTTGGTGAGTTTCACTTTTCATTGCTCATGGTTCTTTTTATTCATTTTAGCCATCCAAGCTCTGATTTCTGCGAATGTCATCTGGAGCAGGTTGTTCTGGGTGGGTCCCATTGTTTGTGCTCTAACAGGTGCTTTTTAGGGTGTTGTCTTTTGAAGACTCTAAGGATTGCCTGTATTTTTTCATTGATTCTTCCTTATTTGTGACAAACCACTGTTTCCTCTCTATCTTTTCTCTTTGATTTTGTTGCTGTGAAGTTAGTAAACAACTCTCTGTTCTAGGGACCTTCTCTCATTCAGTATGGGTCACTCAGTGACGGACTGAGGGGCACTCACTTCTGCTCTGTGCTCCAACCTGTGAAAGATCTCTCTGCTGCAGATTTTTTTCTCCTGCAGTTAGTCTAGTCAGGTTAGTTTTAAGACCCTGTTGCAAGTATTCTGTGGAGAACTTGTCAGGGGATGGGCCCCTGTCTGTTGTTAGCAGTTTGCAGCCCAGAAACCTTCCAACTGGGAAAGCCTTCAGGTGTCTTTTATGTTGCTCCCTCCCTGCTAAATTCCACACTCAGCACTTGAAAAAGAATGAGTTCCCTGCCATAGAGGATCCACCCTGTGATCACATGGGGCTGGGAGGTGATCCTTCTTGATCTGGTCAGGGAGTTGGCCACCAGATGCTGGTGGGGGGAACCAGCCAAGTGTAATCTGCAGGTGAACTTTCCTGACCTGGGAGCCAGTCACCAGCCTCTGCTGGCAGAAGGTGTGCTCTCCACAGATGTCCAAGCATGGGTTTGTTCCCCATTCCACTTGGGCTCCAGTCACCCTCCACTGTGCCCTGAGTAGGGTTTCTCCCATGTGGGACCAACGACTCACATGAAACTGGGGGAGAAGCCAACCCGAAGTGTGTTGGGATCATTCATCCCCTCTTGTTCACAGAAAAGGGTACAGTTCCTGTGCATGCCAGGTGCATGGAAGGGGATGAGACACCCAGATTCCAGCACCTGCCATTGCCTTCTGGTCTCTATGCATTTAAAGAGAAATTTGCTGAGTGCAGGGTCCTTCACCCATCCAAAACTGTTCAGGGTTTCTGCATCTGATGGAGGTTGGGCCCCTACTCTCTGCCTCACTCAGTGAGATAGGCACTGATCTGCTGCTCTATGGTGGCTATTTTGGATCCAATCTGTTTATAGTTTTTCTTTCATGTAATGTCTTTGTCTGGTTTTGATATTAGAGTAATGCTGGCCTCATAGAATGAGTTAGAAAGTATTTCCTTTACTTCTATTTTTTGGAAGAGATTGTAGAAAATTGCTATATTTTCTCCTTACATATTTGCTTGTGTTCACCAATTAATCCATCAGGGTGCAGTATTTTCTATTGTGGAATATTATTAATTATTGGCTCTGTTTTTAAAAAAGCTGTTGCAGAAATTCCAGGCAACTGCAGCCAACAGGTTATGGATTTCTTACTTTCATCTAGCCCCTACTTATAGGGTGGAGGTGCTACCCTTATGTGCATCTCACTGAGAATGCTGGGGCCCTGATCATGGCTGGGCACTTGTAGTTCAAAGAGAAAAGCCCAGAATACCAGATGCTACCATCCTCAACCAGTGCCCAGCTTGTAAAACAGGGTGTCAGACAGAGAGAAGAGTTTGAATCACCTTCAGGCCCAAAGCCATAGCTCAAAGATTTTTGTCTAGAGTGATAGGCAGACAAAAAAGCACCAAAGCTCTACCCTAAAGGAATGATGTCATTTTTTTTTTCATTAATCAGTATTTTTTTATTATGGTTTTGTGGGGTACAGTTAAGGGTTAGGTGTACAATGACGTTTCATTCAGGCACCCTGTAGATAAGAAGTGTTTTCCCATCCCCCGACAGATATTTGCTACTGTTAATCCCATCCCCCTCCCCCCCATAGTTTCCCAGTACCATCCGTCATTTTCTCATAGTATTGCATTGGATGTTCAAGGTCCATTATATGAGTGAGAACATGTGATATTCGGATTTTTGTTTTTGTGAGAGGTCACTCAGTATTATAGACTCTAGTTCCATCCAGGTTGCAGCGAAATTCATGATTTTGTTCTTTTTTATGGCTGCGTAGTATTCCATCGTGTATATGTACCACATTTTTTTAATCCAGTCCTCTTTTGATGGGCAGCATGGGTTGTTTCCAGGTTCTTGCTATTGTGAACGACGCTGCGATAAACATACGTGTGCAGGTATCTTTTTTATAGAGGGATTTGAGTTCTTCAGGATATAT
>NW_007043113.1:0-1558 GCF_000164805.1 Carlito syrichta
GCAGTGAGACCTCATCTCTACAATAAATCAAAAAACCAGCCGGGCTTGGTAGCACATGCTTGTAATTCCGGCTACTTGAAATGCTGAGGCAGAAGGATCCCCCAGAGCCCAGTAGGTCGAGGCTGCGGTGACCGGCAGCGGCCACTACACTCCAATCTGGGTGACAGAGTGAGACTCCAACTCAAAAAATAAATAAATAAAATTTGTGATATGCAACAAAAGCAGTGCTTAGAGGGACATTCATAGCATTGAATACATGTATTAGAAAAAAGAGAGATAAAACAATAATATAAGCTTCCACATCAGGAAACTAGAAAAAAAGAGCAAATTAAATCTAAAGGAGAGCTGGGCTCAGTGACTCAGCCTGTAATCCCGTGCCTTGGGAGACTGAGGTGAGTGGATTGCCTGAGCCTGCGACTTCGAGACCTGCCTGGGCAACTTGGTGAGACCTCATCTCTACAATAAATCAAAAATTAGCCAGACGTGGTAGTGCGTGCTTGTAGTTCTGGCTACTTGAAAGGCTGAGGCGGAAGGATCGCCGGAGCCCAGCAGGTTGAGGCATGCCACTGCACTCCAATCTGGGCGACAGAGTGAGACTCCAACTCAATAAATAAATAAATAAATAAATAAATAAATAAATAAATATATAAATAAATAAATCTAACGCCAGGCTCAGTGGCTCAGACTGTAATCCCGAGCCTTTGGGAGGCTGAGGTGAGTGGATTGCCTGAGCCCGCAGGTTAGAGACCCGCCTGGGCAGCGAGACCTCATCTCTACAATAAATCAAAAAATCAGGTGGGCGTGGTAGGCATGCCTGTAATTCCGGCTACTTGGAAGGCTGAGGTGGAAGGATCACCTGTGCCCAGCAAGTTGAGGCTGCGGTGGCCGGGAGCGACCACTGCACTCCAGTCTGGGTGACAGAGTGAGAATCCAACTCAAAAAAAATAAAATAATTAAATAAATAAATAAATAAATCTAAAGGAGAAAATAATGAAAAGTGCAGTAATTAATGTAACTGAAGTCAGGAAATCAATAGTTTGTCAAGATATTAATCTTTCCCAACTTGATCTTTAGTTTCAACCCAATTCCAAATAATCTCAGCAAGTTATTGTATGGATATCAGCACACTGACTCCAAAGTTTATATGGAGAGGAGAATGACACAGAACAACCAATTCAGTGTTGAAGGAGAAGAACAAAGTTGAAGGAATAACACTATCAAACTTCAAGATTTAACTATAAAGCTGTAGTAATCAAAACTGTAATATTGGTGAATGAATAGATGTGTAAATCAGCAGAACAGAATAGATGCGTATAAATGTAATCAACTGATCTTTGATAAAGGAGCAAAGATAATGTAAAGGAGCAGAAAATGGTGCTGGAAAACTGGAAATCCATCTGCAGAAATTAAATAAATTTAGGCACAGGCCTTATAGCTGTCCCATAAATAGCTCAAATGGACCATCTAGCTAAATGTAAAAGCAAAAAATCATGAAACTCCTAAAGATAACATAGAAGAAAATCTAGATGACCTTACGTATGGCAATGACTTTGTAAAA
>NW_007043114.1:0-707 GCF_000164805.1 Carlito syrichta
GCTGCCTTTAGGATTTTTTCTTTTGTGCCTACTTTATTTAGGTGAATTATTATGTGTCTAGGAGTTGGTCTTCTCATTTGTTGTCTTGCGGGGGTTCTCTGAATCTCTTGTGTTTGAATTTTTGTATCACTGATTAGATAAGGGAAATTTTTTTGAATGATCTCATGGAAAGTTTGTTCCGATGTGGTCTCTGTTTCTCTTTCTGCCTCAGGGAGTCCAATTATTCTTAGGCTAGGCCTCTTGAGGTAGTCACTCATCTCTTGAAGGTTTTGTTCTGTCTTTTTTAGCTTATTTTCTGTGTTTTTAAGAGTTTGGGTTATTTCTATACTTTGGTCCTCAAGCTCTGAGATTCTTTCTTCTGCTTGGGTAATTCTGCTTTCCATGCTTATCAATTTGTTAATTATTTCATTCACAGTATTCTTTATTACTGTTATCTCAGATATCAGCTCCTTCCTAGTTTCTTCTTGTGTCTCCTCAATTCTTTTTAATCTCTCCATTATTGTTTTGATATCTACATTTGCAGTTTGAGACCCTTCATTCTGGGGACTTTTCATTGTTTGCATTCCAAAATCAGTTTTCTCAGTGTCTGCTCTCCCAGGCATCTGGGAGAGACCCATACTCTTCTTTTGGTTTTTCTTCATTTCTGTACATTTTTCTCCCCTCTCCCCCTTTCCCTCCCCCTCTTCATTTCTGTTTTTGAGGGAAGG
>NW_007043115.1:0-490 GCF_000164805.1 Carlito syrichta
AGACTTGCCCAGCTAGGAGCTGAGCTGAGGCAGACCCTGAGGGACTTAAGGCAGCCCAAGGGGATCTTGTTCAGTACTGTCCCCTGACCCCACTGCAGAGAAAGAAAGAAAGAAAGAAAGAAAGAAAGAAAGAAAGAAAGAAAGAAAGAAAGAAAGAAAAGATGACTGTCTAAATACACCAAGAAAACAGTTCTATATTTCAGATAATTTCCTTTTTTTTTTTTGAGTCTCACTCTGTCGCTCAGACTGGAGTGCAGTGGCATGCTCCCGGTCACCGCAACCTCGACCTGCTGGGCTCCGACGATCTTTCTGCCTCAGCCTTCCAAGTTGCTGGAACTACAGGCATGACCACCATGCCTGGCTATTTTTTTTTTTTTTTTGTAGAGATGAAGTCTCACCAAGTTGCCCAGGCTGGTCTAGAACCCCTGAGCTCAGGGATCCTCTCACGTTGGCCTCCAAGTACTGGGACTATAGGCATGAGCCACTGTGC
>NW_007043116.1:0-737 GCF_000164805.1 Carlito syrichta
CCTTTAAGAACAAGTGACCATGTAAACACACTGCTGGAAGCCTCAAGGACCTTGGAGGGTTTGAACATATGCGGGCCCCTGAGCCTGGAGGTGCATCTAATTCATGATAAGACTCCTGCAGGAATGGTCCATGTGCTCAATGGCCTCTACTAGACCCCCCGAATTTCAGCTGCATGAGGCACCTGGCTTCATTCTTCTCTGTGTCTCCCCTGGACGTAATAACAAACTCCACTCAGAGTCAGCACTCAGCAGGAACTTACTGGGCACATAAATGAAAGAATGTGTCTTTCTCCAATGGTAAGAAAGGCCAAGTCATATCAAGGGGAAAGTTCCAAGCCCAGCTCCTGCCTATTCCTGGAGGTAGCATCCTAGTCAGTGGGTCCATGTCTCTGTTTTCATTCATCAAATATGTATGCTGGACTGAGGCTGAAAGGAAGTCACTGCAAAAGTGTCCTGCCTGCAAACAGATTGTAACCTTTTGCAGAGCCAACAAGGATCCATTCCCCTTTTCTTTTCTTCAATCAGAAACCCATAAGAATCCTAATGTCCCCAAGGGTGGAAAAGCCTCTCTGTGGAGAAGGAAGATGAAGAATAACCAGAAACACTCATGGAGACACTGATATGCCCAACTGTACCCCGGTGTGAAGTTGTACCAAATCCTCCTTGTTCACATATTCAGAAATGACTCAATGAACCCTTGCTTGACTCATTCCTTGTCTGGGTATAAAACTGTCTTA
>NW_007043117.1:0-806 GCF_000164805.1 Carlito syrichta
AGATCATTTTACATCTTCGTGGTCTGTTCACACTAAAGGTTTTTATACCAGGTGTTCTTGTAGACATCATTGAAAAGTCGTAAAGCAAAAGAAAAAAAAAGAGAAGAACTCCAAAATGAGCACCAGCCAGCTGGGGTCCAAATTAATTTCTTCTTAATACTGAGGCTAAGTTTTTAGCCCTTGTGCTCATACTGAACTTCTTCCTCCTAAAACCTGCTCTCCAATGGAATTAAAGGTGTTCCAAAAATTAAATGTTTCACCTAACAGTTACTGAAAGGTAAATTCAAATAATGACTGTAAAAGGTTATCTATAAATAAATAAAAAGGAAAGCAAAAAGCAAAGGAAAAATGTAAAAAGATTGCTGGTATACAAGTAAAGTTTTAGCAAGAAAACAAAAAAGAAAGGAATAAAACATATATATATATATATATTTATCTAAAAAAATCTTATATGGTACATTTCTGTCCTATAATAAAGTAAATAGTTATGAAAAATTTTTAAAAGGGGGTAGAAAACAAAAATAAAATGGTATAAGCACACCAAAAATGGTATAAGGAAAATTTAAGAAAAATATACAAAAAATTCTATAAACAATCTAGGCATAATAAATTCTTTTCTAAATGCAAGTCTCCAAACATTTTCAGATTTCTCTTCAAATTTTATGTAGAATTTACTTAAGTGCCTAGTTCAAATTATAGTCTAAAACAATCTGTCAGCCACCATTATAGTCCAAAAATACAAAAGCTGGCACTTATAATAAGCTACAAAAATTAAAGTTTATTATTTTAAGTTATGCTAATAACTT
>NW_007043118.1:0-742 GCF_000164805.1 Carlito syrichta
CTGGCCATGACCTATCCCCACCCCGAGCTGTACATGACGAAAGGTCTGCTTGGTTGAGTGTGGCCGAGAAGATGATGCTGTGTCTCCCCTCAGCTCCCAGACCGGAGAGTCAGTGTCTTCTTCCTTCCAGCTCTGAGTCATGGAGGCTCCGTTCCTGGCAAGTGAGTCCCAGAGGCTGGGGCTTCCTTCCCCCATGTGTTGCCCACTCACAGGATTGGAGCTCTGTGCAGGGCCGGGCAGGCCGGGACAGTGGGGTTCAGATTGTCTTCACGCTGCTTTTCTTGTAGAGCAGAGGTGACATGCTGGTGGCGATCACCCGTTAGGACCTGGACACCTGGCCTCACTCAGCACCCACCCCTGAAGCATGGATGTCACTCCAAGAGAAGTGGGTCTCTGTCCTTCCCGTTGGCTCCCGCGCATGGGTTTGGAGAAGGTTTTCCTCGCAGTAGAGGCACTGTCTATGATCACAGCACTCTGAAATTCTCACTCACAGGTCTGGCTACTTTTCAAGGAGACTCTGTGGCAAGAACAAATGCCAGGGTGCTCTCCGCAAAGTTGAGTGGTGAATGTTGGTGGTGAGAAGTAAAGGAAACTCATAGAACCCTAAGGGAAGCAAGCTAAATCGTTGGCTATGGACAGCTAGGAAGCGTATCCCCGCAATCAAAGCACACTTTCATTGTGGACCAAAACCACTCCCGCTAAGGGTAGGCCAGGCATGGAATCTTCCCACCTGTCATCCAGC
>NW_007043119.1:0-787 GCF_000164805.1 Carlito syrichta
CTGACCCCCCCTTCCTCCATTATTTTCCTCTTCTATATGCCCCCTTTTTTAAATCTAGGGACCAAGACTGCACACTGCTGAATAGACAGACTGTAAAACAGAGGGAAAAGTGAACAAAACCAGAAGACCCTCATAAGGAAGAACAGGTCATTGCAGAAGAGAAATAAAAGCAACCCCACCTTCCCTCAAAAACAGAATTGAAGAGGGGGAGGGAAAGGGGTAAAGGGAGAAAAATCTACAGAAATGAAGAAAAACCAAAAGAAGAGTATGGGTCTCTCCCAGACGCCTGGGAGAGCAGACACTGAGAAAATTGACTTTGGAATACAAACAATGAAAAGTCCCCAGAATGAAGGGTCTCAAAATGCAAATGCAGATACCAAAACAATAATGGAGAGACTAAAAAGAATTGAGGAGACACAAGAAGAAACTAGGAAGGAGCTGATATCTGAGATAACAGTAATAAAGAATACTGTGAATGAAATAAATAACAAATTGATAAGCATGGAAAGCAGAATTACCCAAGCAGAAGAAAGAATCTCAGAGCTTGAGGACCAAAATATAGAAATAACCCAAACTCTTAAAAACACAGAAAATAAGCTAAAAAAGACAGAACAAAACCTTCAAGAGATGAGTGACTACCTCAAGAGGCCTAACCTAAGAATAATCGGACTCCCTGAGGTAGAAAGAGAAACAGAGACCACATTGGAACAAACTTTCCACGAGATCATTCAAGAAAATTTCCCTCATCTAATCAGTGATACAAAAATTCAAACACAAGAGATTCAGA
>NW_007043120.1:0-656 GCF_000164805.1 Carlito syrichta
TGGAGTGACAGTTTTTAATTTCCATTAAGAACTTTCCCTTTGCATTCACAACTTGGTTAACTGTTTGATGGAAGAGGCCCAAGAAGAGAGGAGAGATGGGGGAACAGCTGTTTGGTGGATCAGTGAGAACACATACATTTATTGATTGTTTGTCATCTTACATGGGCACAGTTCATGATGCCCCAAAACAGTTATAGTAGTTACATCAAAGGTCACTGAACACAGATCACTGTAACAGATATAATAAAGAAAATGTTTGAAATACTGTGAGAATTACCAAAATGTAGCATAGTCATGAAGTGAGCATATGCTGTTGGAAAAATCTTGCTGATAGGCTTGCTTGACATAGGGTTGCCACAGACCTTAAATTTGTAAAAAAAAATACGTGTCTTCAAAGTGCCATAAATCGAAGCACAAAAAAAGGTTTGCCTATACTGAGAAGTTGAACTTCATGTCTTACTAACTTGAGAGACATTTTATTTAGAAGTTTATAGTTTATTTTTTCTACCAGAAATTGGTAGAACAGGTTGGTTTTATTTGGTAAACTTTAAAGTAGTTTTTCTTGGCTGGGCGCGATGGCTCACGCCTATAATCCCAGCACTTTGGGAGGTTGAGATGAGAGGATTGCCTGAGCCCCGGGTTCGAGACCAGCCTGG
>NW_007043121.1:0-796 GCF_000164805.1 Carlito syrichta
CTCACAGACACCTTAACCAAAGGTGGTCGTATTTTTACTTTTATGACTTTGGTCAGCCAAAGGATGATCCTTGATCTTTGTCCTTGTCAGGGAACCTAAAAGTTTACTAGAGATTATTATGCTAAACCATGAATTGAAAGGTTGGGCTGTCCTGGTCTTGCATCTGATGGAGATTCGCTGAGGGGGGATGGGATAGGCTACTGCTTGTTCTGCAGTAGAATGCCTGAATGCTTTCTAATGTTTATGCTGAGGCAAAAAGACTAAACTAAGAGCCGGGCTTGGTGGCTCAGCCTGTAATCCCGCGCCTTTGGGAGGCTGAGTTGAGTGGATTGCCTGAGCCTGCGGGTTCGAGACCCGCCTGGACAGCAAGACTTCATCTCTACAATAAATCAAAAAATCAGCCGGGAGTGGTAGTGCATTGCCTGTAATTCTGGCTACTTGGAAAGTTGAGGTGGAAAGATCGCCGGAGGCCATCAGGTCGAGGCTGCGGTGGCCAGGAGCAGCCACTGCACTCCAGTCTGGGCAACAGAGTGAGATTCTAACTCAAAAAAAAAAAAGAAAAAAAAAGACTAAACTAAGAATAAGCTAAGTTTCTTCTAGGTTTGTATAGGTACCTTTCACTAACAATTTCTTCCCACCCTTGTCAATATTTGGCATGGGTTAGTCTTTTTCATGTTAGACATTTTAATAGATATGTAGTAGTATTTCACTGTGATTTTCATTTGCATTTCCCTAATGAGTAATGATGTTGTGAATCATTTCACGTGTTCATTTTTTATCTGTATATCTTTGATAA
>NW_007043121.1:2176-12884 GCF_000164805.1 Carlito syrichta
TTTTCTTGAGTTTTGTTGTAGCATACAGTAAAATTACTTACAAACAGTTTGAGCCTTTTTGGATCATGCTTTTAAGATTTATTAGGTACAGATGGATGTGATGGCTCATGCCTGTAATCTCAGCACTCTGGGAGGCCAAGGCAGGACAATTGCTTAAGCCCAGGAGTTCGAGACCCACCTAAACAACACAGTGAGACTTTGTCTCAATCAATCAATCAATCAATCAATCAATAAAATTAGCCAGGTGTGATGGTGCACAACTGTATCCCCAGCTACTTGGGAGACTGAGGTGGAAGGATCACCTTAGTCCAGGAGGCTGAGGATGAGGTGACCTGTGATGATCATGACACTGCACTCCAGCCTGGGCAACAAAGCAAAACATCAATGAAAGAAAGAAAGAGAGAGAGAGAGAGAGAGAGAGAGAGAGAGAGAGAGAGAGAGAGAGAGAAAGGGAAAAGAAAAAAGAAAAGAAAAAGAAGAAGGAAAGGAAAGTAAAAAGGATTCATTAGGTAGGACTGGACTAGCGCTAGCACCCAGTCAAGGGTTAAATATTCTTCATCACTGAGGAAGATCTCCTGGATAATCTCCCCAGAGCCCCACAAATCATGCAGTTTTCTTTCCACTAGGGCTGGAGGGAACAGGCAACATTCTAAGTCCTGCATGAGTACCTTTATCTCTAATTTTCCTAGGTGGTTCTCATCCCAGACTTGGGTAGTTTACCCTCCTGCATGTACTATCAGTACTCAGCCAAGTACTTAAGGAGATTCCTTTACAGATCTCTGCAGCTCCCGCTCTGTGCACATTCTTCTCTCTGGCACTTGATCCTGCAGAATGTATCCGCCTTGGTCTCCTAAGCTCTCAACAATATTTTCTCAATCCAGAAAGTTCACGTGGCCACCTGCATGCCTCCTCCCTGCATCATGGCTTGAACACTCTCCAGACAGAAAGCAGGAGGCAATCACAGGCTTACCATGATTTTTTTTGGTCACTATTCTTCACTTAGTAATGATGGAAAACATGAGCACTGCTTTTCATATATTTTGTCTCAATTTTTTGTTGTATCTGTGCTTGTTGTTTCAGATGGGAGGGTAACCCAGTCCCTGTATTGCCATTTGTCTGGAAGTAGAAGTCCACAGTACTTTTTAAGGATGGTAAATCGTTTATTAAGCATTTTGTAGCATTTTAGTTAATTGAGCAATACAGAGATAAGGTAAAACCAGTTTGTCAATACGTTTTTATAAAATCCTGTGAGTAGGGTGACCATGTCATGTTACTCAAGCTTTCACATGGCACAGATGAAAATTCCTTCTCTTGTTTGCACTGTAGCATCTAATGATTATGGCCCAGAAAGTCACATTTCAGCCCCACTTTTGAATATAGATGTGCATTTTTCTCAGACAACAATCTGAAGGATATAGTTACTTGCAAAGTTTCTAGGTGATTCTGATTATTGGTGTCTGGTTAAATAAATCAATACAATGCAGATCAAGATTTCTCAGCCATAGCACTATTGACACTTCAGGATGGATAATTTTTGTTGGGCCAGAGACAAAAGTGTCCAGCAGAATCCTGGTCTCTAACCACTAGATGCCACCCCCTGGTCCCCAAATGTGACAACCAAAAATGTTTCCAGAAATTGCCGAATGTTTCCTGATGGGCAATATTGCTCCCAGCTGACAAATGTTGGTGCAAATTAAATCTAGACCTTGAGCTGCTGGAAAACAGAAACTATTTTACTCATTTTTATAACCCTAGTACTCAGAAGAATACTATGAAGTGAACAAATGAATGAGTAACATGAGTGAATGAGCAGGTGAATCTCTGTTTTACAGAACTGGTGTTCTCAAACCTCACTGATTTTTAATTGAGAGATAAAATTGTATGCATTTATCAGATATCCCATGATGTTTTAAGGTGCACATAAATTGTGGATTGACTAAATCTAGCTAATTAACATATGCTTTACCTTGCCCAGTTATTTTTTGTGGTAAGAACACAACATCCACTCTCTTAACATTTTTGAAGAATACATTGTTATTAATTGTAGTCACCGTGTTGTACAACAGACCTCTTTGAATTATTTCTTTTGTCTGAAATTTTGTACCCCCAAGCCTCACACTTCTTAATGATTGCTGGAGTTCTTGTTAAAACATAATTTCTCAACTCCATTCCCAGAGTCACTGAATTGATATGAGGTGGGGACACAGGCATCTGCAATTTAACAAGCACCAAGCAATTTCTTAAGCAAGATCTGAGAAAGTCCCAAGTCAGACTACAATACTAAAAAAAGATACTTAGTATCCTTATTCCAATGTCTCTAGCCACTTTTATCCACCTTATTCTACCAGTATGTGTAATTCCAGGTACAGGTAAACAAATATTTGGGCTCTTCTACAGATCTAAAAATAATTGGTATTAAAAATATTCAACTTAACCTTCAAATGTCCATTGCGATGCCATTTACCATGGTGATGTTTACTTTGGATAAAAATCAGTAGAATTTTCAAACTATTGGGCTCAGGAGATCCTTCCACCTCAGGCTTCCAAGTAATTGGAATATGCCACCCCACCCAGCTAATTTTTTGATTTATTATAGAGATGAGATCTTGCCATGTTGCCCAGGCTAGTCTCCAAACAATGGGCTCAGTATAGCACCATCGACCAGATTCTGTAATCAGAACAAGTTCTTGAAGTGGGTCTTGTGTCTGCATCCATCACTTCTTTTTGGAACTCGATTGAAGGGAACCTTTCAATTTCAGAGGCAGATATTGATCTGGGTGACCATGGAATCCTGTTTCTATGGTGATCACTTCCTAGGGTTGGAGGGTAAAGAAAATCATTTTAAAGGGTAGGAGTTTAATACTTACCTATTTCTTTTTTAAAAATTTCCAGTAAAATTTTTTTAATTTGAATATCTAAAAAGGCTTTATTTCTTAATATATGCAGCCCTCAAGGGACTCCGTATAACCTTGGGAAAGGATACTTACATATTGTGGTATACTTTTCAAGTAAGACAGGTTGCCTTGGTCAGAGGCTTGGTTTTGCTTTATTCTAATAAAATTCTTTTTGAAAAAGTTTCCATCTTATTTGTATAAGGAGTAGGAATTGTTTATACACACATCTAAAAGTTTAGGCAACATGAGGGCCTATCAAACACCTCACAGACTCACTGGGCACAGTGTATTCTAAAAGTAACACATTGAGTATTCACAGAAGCAGATGACATCTGAGAATTATTACCCCAACAAAAACAAGGGAGTTAGAGGAGTAAGTACCTCTTAATCATTCTACTGACATCATCTGCATGAAGAAAAGTTCTGAATACGTACACAAGTTGGAGCCAATACTTTGCACAGATCTAAGAGGCACCATCCTTGAGATTGGCAGCAGTATTCTGACTAGCATTCTCAGGGAAATTTAGCTTGATGATGTCTCTCCCTCTGGAGTGGAGAGAGCTACTGAACCTTTCACTGGCTCAAATCTGGGGCCTTTCCATGGGTGATATTCAAAACACTTAATAATATTTAACAATCAGTATAATAATATAAGTTAATACATGCATCAAAAGTTTAAGAGTTTTTCTTCTATTATCTAAATCAACTAAACAATATAGCATACAATGGCAACATAAATTGTGCAAATTACTCATCAACTCTTTGTAATATTTAGGAAACGATTTGATAAATTTTTAAAACTGGCAGTGTGGTCTTTATTTTGACCCAACTGTCACAAGTTAAATAATGTACCATCAAAGAAACAATTTGGTGAAGGCATTGCACCAAACTCTTCCAAAACTTCCACACCAAATTGATCGTCTTGTGGTCTCTGGCTCCTGATGTTTGGTTGCAGTCAGAGAGTCACTAGGCACATTGCCTGCTCATCACAGCCAGGTACATATTGATACCAGTGCTTTCCATATGATGGTAATATATCTTAGATCCTGCCAGTAATGGTACCCACTTCCCATATTGCCAACCCTAGGCTGCCACCAACAATACTGGCTGTCGCTGGAGCCAAAGGAAAGCCCTGCACTGCCCCTCCCATGCTGTGACCTTGATCCTCGTGGGACCTGCTGGGGCTGCTCCCAGGCCTATCACCTGACTCTGCAGTTGGGCAGCAGCATCAGGTTACTTGCAGTTTGGGTAAATGGGAAACTACACTTCTTGCTCAAATTGCTGGATCCTCTCATACAATCTTCTGATCAAATAGCAATTCCATTTAGAAATTACCTAGCCCATAAAGACTGCTTGAGATGTTAATATAATCCATGTCTCAGTTTTTACCTAGGTCACACTGCAACAGGGACACATCTGTTCATGGTCAGAGTGATAGTCTGGAACAATCAGCTTGCATTAATAAGTTGACATTAGAAATTATATTATTAATTGCATTTGCTGCTTATTTCAGCTATTGTTGCATTCTTTACAACTGGTACAGAAGTGATTTAAAGGTTTAGCAACTTACCCAGGGCTTTTCCCAAATATTTGGCTTTCAGCCTCCCAAAAGCTGACTGACTGCCTTGAGTTCCCTGAGGTAGTACATGGACTCCAACCTCACACAGCCCAGTCTGAGTGAGAGAAAATGTAGTCCAGGCATTAGTTCATAAGACCCAAAGCAAATCTACAGAAATGGGAAGACTCAAAATGGATTTGCTTCTTTTTTGGAAAGAAGCCTTTAAGCATTTTTCCATTTGAACAGATGGAATACAAATGCATGTAATGAAATGATATAACTAATGAATATTCAAAGAACACATCAATTTTATTATTGACTAACTGATACAATGTGATTTCTCTAGGGGCATGGACCATATCTTATTATTTATTGCTCTTCCAGCACAGGTACAGGGCCTAGAACACTGAATTTGTAAACCAAATGTTGAAATGAATAAATGAACAAATGATGTGAGAGAATTGAGGATTGGAGAAAAGTACGCTTGAGTGAGAATAGCACAGGTTTTGGAGTCAAGCAGATTCTGGCCAGAATCTTAGGTTGCTCCAGCTCTTACCTATTATGTTGCCTTGAGCTAGTCACATCACTTCTATGGACCTTGGTTTCAAAATCTAGAAAATGAGAGTTGTGTGGTACAAATAATAGGTATACTACAGAGTTGCCATATCAATTATTACTAAGGCACATAAATCTCCAGGCACATAATAGATGATAAAATGTAGAAACTGTATCACATTACTGGTCACTCTCATTTGAAAATATTAATTCTTAAAGGTGATGGTATATAAAGAAAAAATATTCTCAATATACCCAGAATGAATGGAAAAAAATAAAGTGTTTATTAAATTCTATTATATTTTGTATAATTCTTGAAATGCTTATGAAATATCTCCAAGAAAATCTAAGCTTTCTGCAAGGCAGCTGAGACTGCATCTAGCATTGCTTCTTTGTATTAATAAAGAACTTTGTAACAGCTCAGAGGAATCACATAATCAAGTCAATAAGCAGCTTTGGTTTGTAAATGCTCAGATAAGCACATTGGAAACTTCAATCAGCTCTCCTCTTTTCCAGAAGAAACAGCAGTACAACACAAGATACTATATGACGCTTCAGTTCTCAAGCATTTTCATTTTGGTGTTTCTAAAATGATATTGGCAGTATTTTCAGCTATTGCATTACTCAAAGCTAGATATTTGGGTTAGCAGAAGAAATGGTCACACCCTGGAGAAAGAACTGGAAGTGACGAGACCTCAAGTCTATTGTCCAAGCTTGGTCAGCATGGGCCCCTGCCTAATGTTTATTTCCTGATTAATCTTCAACAAGAAGGACTGGCTCTTTCTCATGCCCTAGCCCAGTCCTTGAGTTTTTGCTGTCCCAATCCTGGAGATGCCGCTCATATGTCATATGACCACGCAGGAAAACTAGGGGTCATCTCATTTGCATAGTTTATTATCTCTAGTTGGTTGAGTTTCAGTGCCTAGAATAGAAAACAATAAGACTAGAAGGGATCTTAACTAGTCCAACACCCTCCTTGGATAGATAAGAAACTGGGACCCATAGAAAGTGGTGACTTCTAACAGAGATCACATCAGTGGTTAGGAGTACAGCCAATGACCTTCCAGATCATGTGAATAGATGCCCACTCTTTGGTAGACCTGTAAACTACAGTAAACTTAGAACAAGAAAATGGGTATCGCTGTGTAGCTCATCACTGCCAAACATCAAGCTACACATTCCCCTAAGAAACAAGCAATAGTATCTTTTATACGAAGAACAGCATAAGTCAGGCATACAGGTACTTATAGATTTATTAATCTATAATCAGTTATATACCTCTATCTACTTCCAAATAAGGACACTTTTAAAGTTAACTTTTAACAGTAAAACACATATACAAATGAGTAACTAAAAATATAGAATAAGTGAGACTAGTAGCATCTGGACTAGGGAACACGGAGATAATTAAGTCAGAAAACTGGCAGAAAATAATTACTATGAGTATTAAATTTAACACTGAGATTCTTAGCAGCCAGTGAGAAAGGAAAAACAATGGATTAAACAGTCATCTTCTATCTGTTAAGGAATCATTCCAGTTCTTCCAGGGAAACATACTCTCCAGGCACTAAATTGTAAGAGGTCTTTACTGCATGAGTTTTTCTTCAAAGGATACTGAATAATGTGGCAATGCCTTTGTTCCCATCATGTAGAAGATGAAAAATGGTCTTCATGTGCCAAATTAAAACCTTCACTCCAACAAAGTACAGCATTAGATTCCATGAGGACATCTTGGAATTACACGAGTAGGTTGGTATAAGCAAGAAAATATGGAGAGGAAGGACGATGTGGTCAAGAGGTAACATTTTAGATCCTGGGTGCTTCATTCAAAGCCAGTAGGCTGAATATAACATTTGTGAACACTAAGTGTGGGAGTACACATCTCCTCGCAGCCTCTAGCGAGAGGGTGAAGATGAGACCACTGAACCCTCATTTATGATTTGCAGTTCTGGCCAACTTGAGAAATTGTGGGGATTTCTTTTTAATTTTTAATTTTAAAGATGTGGGGTACAATCCAGGGTTAGGTATACAAATGTTCAACTTGGAGGTACTCTTGTTGATGAGGTGTGGCCCCCACCCCTGGCAGTTTCCCACTACTGCCAATCCTTTTCTTATGGGGATTTGAAAGTAACTCCTCTTGACATGTTTTCAAATTGAGAAACTTCCTGGCATGTTTTCAAATTGAGCTTCAGTAGCATAGCTTATCAAAACAGGTGACTTTTTACTCATTTCAATGTATGATCAAGGACTACTATTGCCAAGCATGGGAACAGGAGTGTGGAGTACTGTCTGGCAGAGTGAGCAGTGGGCTGAGCTATTTGGAGGAACAGAGGGGAGTGGGTAGAACCAGTGGACAGCTTCTTCAAGCTTGTGCCAACATCAGTCCCATTCCTCTAGGACTCTAGCAAAAATATAAAGAGAAGCCTACATTATGTATGTGCAACTTCTTTAAAGTTATTAGTCAAGTTAACCAGTGATAGATAAAATACATTCTATTATTCTACCCTCATCAAACTACCTTCAGAATGAACTAGAAGGCCAGGTTCAAATTTAGCATACCAAATTTTGTGAGTTCCACAGTCAGCCCCTTCTCTCCCTACTTTTGATTTTATCCCTCATTGCAAAGGGCCTCATGCACAAATGTGTGAACATCCTCACCTGCACATCCAAGCTCCTTTTATATCGCATAGACAGCTAGACAGCTGCCCCTTGGACCTCTGTATGTCCTTGGGGGTAAACATAACAGAGGCAGAGTTTACCACAGAGAAGAAGGACCTGGGTAAAAGGACAGTGGAGATCCTAAAAGCAAGCTTGGGACAGTTGGGCAGGGAATTCTGGGATCCCTGGTATTGACACATGGGGAATAAGCTCCATATGGGCACACTCTGGCCTGGCAGACTTCTCATCTTATAAAGAAGTTGCAGGCAGGGGTAGTCACAGCAGAGCCCACCAGCCTTGGTCTAGAGGTGGTGGTGAGGGACTGAACACTGTTGTCAGAACAGTCTAGGTGCATTATCTTCCCACCAGCACTTCCCCTCACCTCCATTGGGCACCAGAGTTGGTTCATCTGACCTGGATTTCTGGTGAGGATCTTGTACTCTCTCTGTACTCTATACTACCCTCCTGAAGCTGCACCATTAGTCAAAGAGGACTGTGACATTATTCACAGATAAAAGAAGGTCTACCAGAATGCTCAAAACTTGCAACAAATCCAGAACACTCCCCCACTTGACTGTCTCACTCATGGCAGCAACTCTGGCTCCATTTGCCAAGTCTTTCAGCTCGGTGTTCTCTCAGGCTTCCCACTCTACCTGTGTGACATGCTACCCACCCACTCAGGGCAGCACCTGCTCTGTTCACCGTGCTCCTCCTGTGATGAAGCTACTTGGATGTTTCAACAATCTTGAGTACGAGTCAGTCCCTTGGGTCTGCCTCATTCAGATCCCTCTTCTCTTTTCTTTTTTTAAAGACGAGAATTACGCATCTATTAACATTTACCAGAAAGATATGTCAGAATGAAGCCATTCCAAAAACATGAGCTGCCACATGTAAACATGTGTTCTCTTTTGCCTGACTGATTCCAGCAACTGTTCTGTGGCGGGGTGGCTTTGTTCTCCACTCACAGTTCCACAACTGAACACACCTTTGCCTTGTGTCCTGAGCTTAAAGTTTAGTGTTGTTTTATTTTACACATATTTACAGTCTTTTTGTAAGAAGGCAGTTTTCAGGAGTAGAAAATTCTCCTGTTTTATAGTATGGTATTATAGTTACCAGATCCCTCTCCTTTTTTTTTTTACTTGCATTGTTATATATGGTTCCTGGAATTAGATGCTGATGATCCCTCTTCTCAATAACACCTCTCTCGGGATTTAATGATGACCCCCCCCAAAAAAAATTAAGGGTACAAGCTTTCAAACAGAATTGAATTTGAAACACAGATCTTCCACTTACTGACTTTGCGAGCTTCAGCAAGTTACTTGACTCCTTAGGCTTCAGTTCCACCATCTAAAAATGTAGAGAATACTTATTTTGTAGATTTGCAGTAAGAATTAGATGAACTGATGTATATATAATACTTAGCTCAGTGCCTGGCATGTGATAAATGCTTCATAAATGTCAAGGGTCTTACTTCAAAAGTATTTTTAAGGAGGTCATTTCCTCTTAAATCTACAAATCTTTCTGGTAAATCTGAGTTCTCAGTTTACCATTCAAGGCCCTTTGGCAGCTGCTTCCGTTCCCATCTCTTGTCCGTCCCTGAGATGACGGTCTTGTTCTTGCCAAGTCATTTCCATCCATCCTTACAAGTGACTCACACTTTCTGGCCTCCATGGCTCTGCTCCTGTTATTCCAACTGCAGTGTGGTCAGCCCCTGAACTGCTCTTGGCATTGGACCGTGTCTCTCCTATGGTCTCAGTTTACCTCTTCCCAAGAGCCAATGTCAGCCTTGTCTCTGCATCCTCCTTTCCACATGTGGCAGGTGGTGTTTCCAACAACAGTGGTGGCTGACTTCTCTGATCCCACATCCTCTACTGAAATGTGACCTTGTCAAGGGGTGAAGTCTTTTTCTTCTCTTCTTGAATCTGGGTGGACTCTGTGACTACTTTGACTAAAAGGATGTGGTCAGATGTGGCTCCCGGTACTTCTGAGCCCAGGACTTAGGAAGACTAGCAGCTTCCATGTCATACTTTACAAAGCTTACTTCAGGTAAGGCATACTGCTTTGTTAGAAACCTGACTTGAGGCTGCCATGCAATAAGGTAGCCAAGTTCACTATGCGGAAAGTCCATTTGGAGAGAGAGGGATGCTTGCCAGCCTCCAGCTGCCTTACACCCTTTGGCCTCCAGCCTCTGAGTTGATCCCAGTGATCCCTGCAACCTGGTATTCGCATTCTTGTCTAGTCTCCTAGCTTGTTCCAGGATTGATCTGTGCGACCAGAAACACATGACAGAAGTACTTGCTGGCATATCACTTTTAAGATTAAGGTATAACAAAGTTCTCTCTCTCTCATGACTTCTCTGAAGAAATTCAGCAGTCGTGGAGATGAAGTAAGTTGTCGAAAGTCACTCATAGCCATTAACCCAGATTCAGGTTCAGACTGCAGAGTATCAAAGCCCAGATGATTCAACACTATACCTTTTATCTCTCCTAGCAAAATTCAAGAGAACCCTAAATACACTTTTTATTGCCAAGCCCCCCCCCACATATGTGAGCTAATGCATATTTTATTTTCTAAGTGAAACAGTGTTCGATTTATTATACTCTAAAACTTCATTTAGGGGAACCAAATACCACAGAGTGTATAAACTTTAATTATTTATTTTTATTGTTTCCAGTGCTTTGCTCAAGGATTTTGTTTCATTTCTTCCTGTATTTCTGCAGGTCACTCCTTCTGCAGTATAAAACAAAACAAAGTCAAAAAGTAGGGAAAAAATTTCATTTAATAATTTCAGGCTGTGCTGCCTCCTGGCTTTATTTTTCTTCATTTCATTTTTCTATGCTTATATGTATTGAATGTGTTAGCTATAGTCATAAGCCAAGCAACACATTGATTACACTACTATGACCCAGTATGCTGCTTTTGTACTAAGATATTTATACCCTTTTGTGTTACTAATGTCAGGGTTTGGTTTTTTGTGTTTTTTTTTTGAGTTGGAGTCTCACTCTCTTGCCCAGACTGGAGTGCAGTGGCCGCTTGCGGCCAC
>NW_007043122.1:0-5584 GCF_000164805.1 Carlito syrichta
AATTAAAGTTTAGACATATGAAACATGAATTATAGTAAAGTTTTGTAGTTTAAGAATAAGTTTTAACTGAGTTATAAGGCATTATGTTAAATTGTAATAGGTTAATAGTATAGTGTTAAGTTGATAATATTAATTGTTAAAAATATTGGGAATCAGTGAACTTGGATTGAACCTAGAGTTAACTCAGGAAAGTTCTTTGTATTAATCAGGGTATAGAGCAAAGAGTATAATATGAATGATTCGTTGAACATTATGGAAAACACTTTGAACGATTTGTATTGAAATTGTGCACCTGTGACCTTGATGTAAGCACGGCAGGCATCATGGAATTTGAATTGTTTGCTTGGAAATTGCAGATCTCGTGGTGGCCTTGTGATGCATAGTTTGTAAAGCACGAAACTTGTACGCCCCCAGTGAGTGATTATCACATTGCTGGAGGGTATAGAAAATGGTATATAAGTTGGAAAAGGTTTGAATAAAATCGGCTTCGGTCTTGGCCAGGCTGAACCCAGAAGAGCTGCCTCCGAGTAGTTTTCTTCTCTCCGTCTCTGATTCACCGGTGCGGTCCTAACCCTCCCTCTGGTCAGTGCAGGTCACCGACAGCTTAGAGACCACGTAGATTCATAGCTGCGTTAATATTAGGAATTTCTGCATTAATAGCCATTATAGGATCTGTTGCAGCTTCTGCCACTGCTTTAGCTCAGGAAGTACACACAGCTAATCATGTGAATGATTTGTCCCAAAATGTTAGCTTAGCCTTATTTACTCAAGAACAGATAGATAAAGGTATTATTGATAGGTTAAATGCTTTAGAATCAGCATTAGTATATATAGGAAATCAAATTCAACATATTAAAGTTCAGATGTCTGTAGCCTGCCACGCACAATTTAAATGGATCTGTGTTACACCTTTGCCATATGATGGTCAAAATGTCAGTTGGGCTGATGTTCAGAAACACCTTATGGGAGTTTGGCAGTCCTCTAATTCTTCTTTAAATATTCAACAGTTACATAGTCGAATTTCTGCTATCTCTCACGCACACTTGACTACACTTTCATTCTCTCAATTGGCTTCTAGATTTACTTCTTCTCTTTCTCAATTTGTGGCTTCTCATTCTATTTGGAATCTGATCTATAATTTCATTGCTATTGGTGTGATTGTTCTTCTTCTGCTGTCTATTTTTGTAGTTTAAGAATAAGTTTTAACTGAGTTATAAGGCATTATGTTAAATTGTAATAGGTTAATAGTATAGTGTTAAGTTGATAATATTAATTGTTAAAAATATTGGGAATCAGTGAACTTGGATTGAACCTAGAGTTAACTCAGGAAAGTTCTTTGTATTAATCAGGGTATAGAGCAAAGAGTATAATATGAATGATTCGTTGAACATTATGGAAAACACTTTGAACGATTTGTATTGAAATTGTGCACCTGTGACCTTGATGTAAGCACGGCAGGCATCATGGAATTTGAATTGTTTGCTTGGAAATTGCAGATCTCGTGGTGGCCTTGTGATGCATAGTTTGTAAAGCACGAAACTTGTACGCCCCCAGTGAGTGATTATCACATTGCTGGAGGGTATAGAAAATGGTATATAAGTTGGAAAAGGTTTGAATAAAATCGGCTTCGGTCTTGGCCAGGCTGAACCCAGAAGAGCTGCCTCCGAGTAGTTTTCTTCTCTCCGTCTCTGATTCACCGGTGCGGTCCTAACCCTCCCTCTGGTCAGTGCAGGTCACCGACATTCAGGTTTTCTGAGCCTGTCTGGAGTGTCCTTACTTGTCCAGCATGTCTGTCTGGGTCTGTCTGAGATGCCTTGGCCTATTCAGAGAGTCTGGGCCTGTCCAGGCTATCTGAGCCTGTCCATGATGTCTGGGACTGCCTGGGATGTCTGGGCCTGAATAATCCTGTGTGGGGTATCTGGGCCTGTCCAGAATCTCTCAGCCTGTCTAGGATGTCCTTCCCTGTCCAGAGTGACTGGGCCTGACCAGGGAGACTGGGCCTGTCCAGGATATCTTATCCTGTCCCAGGAGTCTGGACCTTTCCTAGGTTTCTGTCTGGGTCTGTCCAGGGTGTCTGTGGTGTCTGGGCCTTTCCATGTTGTCTTGACCTGTCTGGGGTTTCTGTTCCTCTTCCAAGTGTTTGGTCCTGTTTAAGTTGTCTGAATGAGCCTGTCTTGGGTGTCTGTGTCTATTCAGGGTTACTGGGCCTTCCTATTTGGAGTGTCTAAGTCTGTCCTGGGTATTTGTTCTTTTCCTGGGTAGCTGTCTGTGTCTCTTTGAGGTGCCTGGGTTTGTCAGGTGTGTCCAGGTTTGACCAATGTGTCTGGGTGTAGCTGAGGTGTATGATCTGTCTGGGATGTTGGGTCTGTCCGTGGTGTTTGTCCCTTTCCTGGATGTCTGTGTGTGTCCTGGTGTCTTAGCCTACCTGGAATGTCTGCAGTTGTTCAGGGTGTGTCTCTGGATATGTCTGAGTTTCTGGATCTAGCCAGAGGGTCTTAGCCTGCCCAGAGTATCTGAGACTATCCAGGATATCTGGGCCTTCCAAGGGTGTGTGGGCCTGTCCATGGTATCTGGGCCAGTCTAGGGTGTCTTGGCTTGCCTATTTGTTGAGTCCATCCCTCTTCATAGTGACTTGGTTTGTTCGGCTATTGTGTGACTGTCCCTGGTGTCTGACCCTGTCCTGGGTGGTTGGTCCGTTCCAAGTTTTCTGTCTGCGTTTTACTGAGGTTTCTGGGCCAGTCTGGATTGTTACTCTTGGCCTGTCTGTGGTGTTTGGACCTGTCCATAGTGTCTGGTCCTGTCCTGGGTGTCTGGCTATCTGTGGAATGTCTCGGCCAGTCTGGGATGTCTGATTATGTCTAGAGTATATGGGTTTGTGTCTGTGTCTGGTCCTGTCGAAAGTGTCTGGACCTGTCTGAGGTGTCTGGGCCTGATCCAGGTGACTAGGCCTTTTCGGGGTGTCTGTGTCTCTCCGAGGTATCTGGGTCTGTCCAAGATTTGTGGGTCTGTGTGAGGTGTCTTGGTGGTCGGAGGTGTCTGGTCCTGTCCAGGGTGCCTGGGGCTTTACGGGAAGGCTGAGTCTGTCTCAGGTGTCTGGACTTGCCTAAGGGGATTGGGCCATTCTGGGGTGTCTGTCTATGTCTGTTTGAGGTGTCTCAGTCTGTGTGAATTTTCTGGGCCTTTTTGGTGTGTCTTGGCCTGTCAGGGGCAACTGGGCCTGTCTGTGATTTCTGGGCTTTTTCTTAGGTGTCTAGGAATATGCGTGGTGTCTAGGCCTATATTGGGTTTCTGAAGCTATGTGAGTTACCTGTGTGGGTGTGTCTGAGGTTTCTAGGCCTATCCAGAGAGTCTGGGTCTGCCCAGCATGTCTGAGCCTGTCTTTGATATCTGGGCCTGACTGGGGTACCTGGGCCTGAACAGGTTGTCCAGGCCTTTCTGGAGTCTCTGGGGTTGTACAAGGTGTCAGGGACTGTCCAGAATGTCCCGGCCTGTCTAGGGTTTCTGTTCCTGTCCTGAATGACAAGGTCTGTCCTGGTAGTCTGGGACTGTCCAGGGTGCCTGACCTTGTCCTGGGAGTCTGGGCCTGTCAAAGGTTTCTATCAGGTTCTCTCTGGGGGTCTTGCTGTATCTAGGGTGTCACGTTCTGTCCACAGTGTCTGGGGCTTTCTGAGGTGTCTGACCTGTGTGAGGTATCTCCCCCTGCCTAGGGTGATTGTGACGTTCTGGGGTGTCTGGACTTCTTTGGTGTGTGTTGTCCTCTCCAGGGTTTCTGATCCTGTGTGAAATGTCTAGGCCTTTCAGGGGTTTCTGGGCCTGTCCGTGGTATTAGGCCTGTCTGAGGTGTCTGGTCCTGTCCAGAGTGTGTAGGTCTATATGTGTTGTGTGGTCTTGTCTGAGGTCTGTGAGACTATCTCCGGTGTCTGTGCCTGTTCATAGCATCTGTGTCTGTCTGTGGTGTCTCAGTCCATATGAAGTTTTTGGGTCTGGCTGGGGTGTCTTGGCCTGTCTGGGGTGTCTGGGCCTGTCTGTGATGTGCGAGCCTGTGCGAGGTGTCTAGGGCCTGTCTAGGGTGTCTGGGTCTGACCAGGGTATCTGGGCTTGTCCGGGATGTATGGGTCATGTCTGGGGTGCCTAGTCCTATCTGAGATGTCTGTCTGCCTTTGTCTGAGAATTCTGAGCCTGACCACAGTATCTGGGCCCATCCAGGGAGCCTGGGAATGTGTTGGTTGTCTAGGTCTGTCTGGAGAGTCTGGACGTATCTAGGGTAACTGAGCTTATCTGGGTGGTCTGAGCCTATCTTGACTGTCTGTACTTGTCCAGCCTGTCTGTCTAGGTCTGTTTGAGTTGTGTGGGCATATTCGTATAGTCTGGCACTGTCCAGGGTGTATAAGCCTGTACATTGTATGTGGGTTTTCCGGGGTTGTCTGGGCCTGAACAGTCTTGTGTGGGGTATCTGGGTCTGTCTAGAATGTCTCAGCCTGTCCAGGGTGTCCTCCTGAGTTCAGAGTGACTGGGCCAGTCCTGGATCTAGTTAGTCTAGGAATATCTGGTATGTCTGGGTCTGTTTGGATTAGATGGACAGATCCGGGTTGTCTAAGCCTATCTGGGGTGCCAGTACTTGTCTGGCATCTCTTTCTGGATCTGTCTGAGGTACCTGGGCCTATTCAGAGAATCTGTCCATGACGTATGGGCCTGACTGGGGTGAATGGTCTTAAATGATCCTGTTTGGGGTATCTAGTCCTGTCCAGAATTTCTCATCCTGTCAAGGGTGTCCTGTCTGTCCAGAGTGATTGAGCCTGTCCAGGGTATCTGATCCTGTCCTGGGAGTCTGGATCTTTGCAAGGTTTCTGTCTGGGTTTGTCAGGGTGTCTGGGCCAGTCTGTGGTTTCTGGTCCTGTCTGGGGGTATCTAGGCCAGTCTGAGGTATCTGGACCTGTCTGGGATATCTTGCCCTCTCCCAGTATTTGGTTCTGTGTGAGTTGTCTGCCTGGATCTGTCTGGGATGTCTGAGCCTCTTTTGGGTTTCTGGGCATGAATGGGGTATATGGACTTGTCTGGAGTGTCTAGATCTGTCCTAGGTGTCTGTGCTTATCCAGGCTGACTGGCTGTGTATATCTGAGTTTTCTAGGTTTGCAGGGGCTTCCGGGTTTGACCAATGTGTCTGGGTCTATGTGGTGTATGATCTATGTGAGGTGTTTGGGCCTGTCTGGCGCTTTTGTCCCTTCCTGACTGTCTGGGTCTTTCCTGGGTGTCTTACCCTGTCTGGAGTGTCTGCAGTAGTTCAGGTTTTCTGTCTGGGTGTATCTGAGTGTCAGGACCTATCCAGGACACAGCCAGTCAGCCTGTCCAGGGTGTCTGAGCCTTTCCAGAAGGTCTGGGCCTGCCAGGGGTTTCTGGCCCTGTCCATGGTGTCTGGGCCTGTCCAAGATGTCCATGTGGGCCTGTCCAGAGCATTTGGGCATGTCCAGGGTTTCTTGGCATATCTGGGATGTCCTGACCAAGTCTGGGATGTCTAGACCTATCCAAGATGTATGTCAGTGTTTGTCTGAGGTTTTTGAGCCTCACGAGGGTATCTGGGTCTTTC
>NW_007043123.1:0-757 GCF_000164805.1 Carlito syrichta
CAAGATAGAAGTAAAATAAAAGTCTTGTGCCAGTTAACCAAGTTGATTATGCAACAGAAAAGTTATTGAAGGAAATTAAAAGTGTGATCTCGTGAACACATACGTGATAAGAAGCCAAACAGACTATTGCTGACATGGAGAAAGATTTAGTAGTCCTTGTAGAATAAAACAGCCACATCATTTCTGTAAGCCCAAGCCAAATCTAGAAAAAGGTCCTAACTCTCTTCTATTCTTTGAAGATGGAGAGAGGTAAAGAAACAGCAGAAAAAAAACTTGGAAGCTAGCAAATTTAGGTTAATGAGATTTAAGGAAAGAAGCCATCTCTATAACATAAATGGGCAAGTTGAGACAGTATATCTTGATGCAAAAACTGCAGCAAGTTATCCAGAAGATCTAGATAAGAACTCTGATAAAGATGGCTATACTGCATCACAGATTTTTAAAGTAGATAACACAGCCTTATATAAGAAAAAGATGTCATGTAGGACTTTTGTACCTAGAGAGAAAAAATCAATGCCTGGCTTCAGATCTTCAGAAGACAGCTGGTAATTTTAAGTTGAAGCCAATGCTCATTTACCATTTCAAAAATCTTTGGGCTATTAACACTAATGCTAAATCTACTCTGCCTGTGTTCTAGAAATGGAATGAAAGACCCTGGATGGCAGCACATCTGTTTACAGCTTGTTTAAATGGGTTATGGAATATTTCCAAACCCACTTCTAAGAACTCATACTCAGAAAAAAAGATTTCTTTAAAA
>NW_007043124.1:0-742 GCF_000164805.1 Carlito syrichta
ATCCAACATCACATATGCCCCATAAATTTATAAAATCTATCATATAACTCATGTACCCATAATTAAATATAAAAAAATTAAAAATGGAGGTCTATATCAAATTCAATGTAGTCTAATCAATTAAAGAGTATTTAGTCATTATTTAATAGTTTGGGGGTATTTTTTAATTCTGCATTCTCAGGGTCTTAAAAATTGTTTGTCCTTTAAATGTATTGAAAATTTTAATTCAGTTATAATGAGAGATATCTGACAGGCTGTTTAGTCAATTTTTTTTTTTTTTTGAGTTGGAGTCTCACTCTGTCGCCCAGACTGGAGTGCAGTGACCGCTCCCGGCCACCGCAGCCTCCACTTGCTGGGCTCCGGCGATCCTTCCGCCTCAGCCTTCCGAGTAGCCGGAATTACAGGTGCGCGCTACCAAGCCTGGCTAATTTTTTGATTTTATTGTAGAGATGAGTTCTCGACTGCCCATGCGGGTCTCGAATCCGCGGGCTCAGGCAATCCACTCATGTTGGGAGCCAACATCTATAGCTACATGGCTGAGGCCTGTAAAGGCCCATCTGGAAGATCGCCTCTGACATAGGATATCAGTTATACCTATGATATTGGCGTGTGATTGGTGACCAGTGTGCATACATGGCAGTAAAACTTACAAGTGAATCTCAGTACACTTGATGGAAGGTGCATGGCGGAATTGTTTCTGTCTTTCTAAGTTTAGCTTCTTTCTAGATATTTTTTTACTTCC
>NW_007043125.1:0-595 GCF_000164805.1 Carlito syrichta
AGTTGTTGATAATTGCCATTCTGACTGGAGTTAGGTGGTATCTCAGTGTGGTTTTGATTTGCATCTCCCTGATGATTAGTGAGGTTGAGCATTTCTTCATGTGTTTGTTGGCTGCTCGAATGTCTTCTTTTGTGAAGTGTCTGTTCATGTCTTTTGCCCATTTTATAATGGGGTTGTTTGTTTTCTTCTTTTCAGTACGCTTCAGTTCCTTGTATATCCAGGATGTTAAGCCTTTGTCAGACCTAGAGTTGGCAAATACTTTTTCCCAGTCTGTACGCTGTCTCCCTGCTCTCTTGATGGTTTCTTTGGCTTTGCAGAAGCTTGTCAGTTTAATAAGGTCCCATTTGTCTATCTTCTCTCTTAAGTCCTGTGGGTTTCGGGTTTTGTACAGGAATTGGATGCCAGTTCCGATTTCCATGAGAGTATTTCCTTCCTTTTCTAAGGTTCTTATGGTTTGAGGTTTTACATTTAGGTCTCTGATCCATTTGGAGTTAACCTTTGTGCATGGGGATAGATAGGGGTCCTGTTTCAATCTTCTGCATGTGGTCAGCCAATTTTCCCAGCATCATTTACTGAATAGGTTCTCCTCTCCCCA
>NW_007043126.1:0-1468 GCF_000164805.1 Carlito syrichta
ATGTTCTTCCAAGAGTGCAGTTAAAAGACGAAAACATACATGAATCAACTCAAAATCTAAAGAAAGACAACAAAGAAGCAGGAGCAACAACTGTATAAGAACCACATGACAGGGATCAACTCACATTTCAATAATTAGCTTGAATGTGAATGAAATAAATGCACCACTGAAAAGACTTAAAAAGACAAAATGGATAAAATATCATGAGGCAACCATATACCATCTCCAGGAGACTCATCTCACCAGAAAGCACACTCAAAGACTCAAAGTAAGAGGATGGGAAACAAAATTTCAGGTGAAAGGAACACAAAAGAAAACAAGACTTGCAAGTTTAACTTATTTATCTGATAAGACAAAATACCCTTTAAGCTATCAAAAATTCAAAAAGATACAGAAAGTCCCTATATCATGATAAAAGATTCAATCCATCAACAAGAAATATCCATCCTAAACATATATACACCTAACAGTGGAGCACCAACTTTCTTAAAGCAGTTTCTAGGCAAAATAAAAAAGATATTGACTCTAACACTATTATAGCTGGGGATTTTAATACCCCCCTCACAATGCTAAACAGATCATCAAGACAAAATAATCAGCCTGGAGATCCAGGACCTCAATGTGACGCTTGACCATATGGACTTAATTGATATCTACAGAACACTCCACCCAACGACCACAGAATATACATTCTACTTACCACCATAAGGAATGTATTCTAAATAGACCATATCTCTGGCCATAAATCAAGCATAAACCAATTTCATAAGACTGAAATTCTGCCATGCACCTTCTCAGACCACAGTGGAATAAAAAGAAATATCAACACAATCAAAGTTCCCCCAAACCCCACAAAGACATGGACACTAAACGGCATGATGCTAAGCAACTCCTGGGTCACCACAGAAATCAAAACAGAGGTTTATAGATACCTGGAAACTAATGTAAATGAAGAAACGTCTTACAAAAACCTCTGGAATGCCATGAATGCAGTATTAAGAGGGGAATTCATATCACAACAATCACACATAAAGAGAAAGGAAAGATCCCAAGTTAACACCAACAAGTCACCTAAGGAAGCTGGAAAAGCAAGACCACCAAAACTCTAACTTCAGCAGAAGAATCCAGATCACCAAAGTAAAAGCGCAAATCCAGGACATAGAAGACATAATACAAAAAAACCAATGAATCAAAAAGTTGGTTCTTTGAAAGGAAAAACAAGATTGATGGTCCCCTAGCTATACTGATCAAGAAAAAGAGTGGAAAAGCCCAAACAAATACAATCAGAAACACAAAAGTTGAAGTCACATTTGATCCTGAAGAAATACAAAAGATTATCTGAGACTACTATATACACGTGTATGGAAACAAACTTGAAAACCTAAAGAAAATGGAGAACTTTCTGACATCACAAAACCTCCCCAGGTTGAAACAAGAAGAAATCGAGACCCTAAATAGACGCATAATC
>NW_007043127.1:0-626 GCF_000164805.1 Carlito syrichta
CCGGGTACTCGTGACCAAGCCAGGTGTGCGCGGGTGTCAGTGCTCCCAGGGCTTGGACGCGCCTGATGCGCCTAGCAGTGTTCAGAGAATGTTAATACAAATGAACTCAGCCACGTATTTGAGCAAGCTGTCACAGCAAAGAGATGTCCAAAGCTTTTTGATTAAAAGGTGCTTGAGGGACGGGGCAAGATGGCGACGGCATAGGTGAACTTGTGAGATTCTCTGAACGTGAGTTCCCAAAAAGGCTATCACTTCGCTACCCCCATCCCCCAGCCCACCACCAACCGCGCTGGGGGCAGGCCCGGGAACTTCAGTCCCACGCAAGACCAGATATTGCGCCCCCGCCCCACTGCTGCCGTTCTACTCGTGTGTGGAAGTCTCCGGTCCCAGCCCCCTCCAGATCCCTCCCCGGCTGCATTGTCTCCAGCCCGGGCACCTGGCATCAAGCCGCCGGTCACACAGGGAGGCTCTGGGCACCCGCCCCTCAGAGACGCTGGTTCCATTTCTGGCTGAAGTCCTCTGTTGGGTCCCAGCGCCACTCTCGCTGTCTAGAGCCTGCCCTTTTGGAACTTTGGAGCTCTGGAACTCCGGGTCCACCCTGGCTGAGGCACTCAGCGTGAGACCCC
>NW_007043128.1:0-407 GCF_000164805.1 Carlito syrichta
CACTCCAGCGATCCTTCAGCCTTAGCCTTCCAAGTAGCTGAAACTACCACTAGCTGCACTACCACGCCCAGCTAATTTTTGATTTATTGTAGAGATGAGGTCTTGTCAAGTTGCCCAGGCGGGTCTCGAACCCACGGGCTCAGGTAGTCCACTCACCTCGGCCTCCCAAAGTGCTGGGATTACAGGCTGAACTACCGAGCCCAGCCGACAGAATATTTTTAATCCATATATATATATATATATATATATATTTTTTTTTTTTTTTTTTTTTTGGAGTTGGAGTGTCACTTTGTCACCCAGACTGAAATGCAGTGACATACTCCCGGCCACCGTAACCACGACCTGCTGGGTTCCGACGATCCTTCTGCCTCAGCCTTCCAAGTAGCCGGAACCACAGGCGTGTGCTA
>NW_007043129.1:0-659 GCF_000164805.1 Carlito syrichta
AATCTGACAAAAGGACACTCTACCTTTCTAACCTCCTTGTTGGACCATCATGAAATTTAAAAAGTCACTCAACGACCAACCTATACAGAGGAACTTGTCACAAAGTGGACTATTCAGTTCCACAATTCATTGCTCTTTGTTTATAACTCAATTAGAATAGGGCAGAGCTTCAAAAGGAATCAGTGAATCCATGGCCGCTTAAGTTGAGAGAGACTTTTCAGGGAAATTATTCAGAAACTTCTTTGTGCTGAGTTTATGACTACTATCTCTTCCCTCACTTGAGAGATTCTGATAAGGTGTCAGAATAGCTTTGAGAGCTTTCTGTTCTCCAGACCCAAAGCAAAGAGGGCTAAATAAGGCGTGCTCGTGCCTATACACACACACACACACACGCACAGCCTTTTTTTATTTTATTTTTTTTTTTTGGAGTCAGGGTCTCACTCTTTCACCCAGGCTGGAGGCTGGAGTGGCATGATCATGGCTAACCACAGCCTCGATCTCCTGGGCTCAGGTGATCCTCCCAACTCAGCCTCCTTGATAGTTGGAACTATAGGGGCACACCACCACACCGGCTAATTGTGTGTGTGTGTGTGTTGGAGTCTCAGTCTGTCGCCCAGACTGGAGTGCAGTGACACGCTCCCGGCCACTGCAGCCTCGAC
>NW_007043130.1:0-888 GCF_000164805.1 Carlito syrichta
CCTCTACAGGGCGACTGCTTTGGCGTGCGGCTTGTCAACCTCTCCCATGCGGGAATGCTAATCTCCCCTGTGCCACAATGAGGGATCTGAGACATTCACAGTTACTTGTGGGAAGGCATTATGTGTGACCCGGGGGAATTCTGAATTGCTCTTTCTTGACACCTTCTCCTGTCAGGGAAAGCAATGAGACTGTGGATGGCTGTTGGGAGTGGCCTTTCTTAGGCCTGGGGTGCACGGGCACCTTCCTGGCTTAAGTCTGTGCCCAATGTGTGCTGCAGTGTCACCTCTTTGCTGTGACTATGATTCTTCATTGCCGCCTGCTGTAATACCTCATTCTCACTCTTTCCCCTTGATTTGTGTTCCTTTCCATAGAGGGCCTTTGCGTACGAGCGTGAAACCTCCGTGTTTCACGGAGAGAAATCTGCAAGACATAGTGCCGCAATGAGTGACACAAGAGCTCCACAGTCACGAGCAGGAGAGCATTATGTGTGGATGGGGAGAATTCTAAGTTGTTTTTCCCTATGGCGTTTAAACCTAATAAGGACTACCAAGGCTGTGCCGTTTTCATTGCCGAGTAAGCACGGAGAGCCTCTGTTACACTGGGGGTGAAGCTGGGTCTTCCTGGGGACACGATATTGAAGCCTGCGCTGCACTGCACTTCATTGGCAGTCTGTATACACTGGCTTTGTGCGTGCTCTCCTCCCTGATTCTCAGAGCTCTCCTGTATATGCACTATACTAGGCGGGGAGCATTTGGTGACCAGAGTGCAACTTCAGCTGCTGCACTGACTGGATCCAGATCTCCACAGCCATGGGTAGCCAAGCATGCTTCATTCAGCGGAGAATGCTGAAAAGTTTTCTCTTTTGACACGGGCGTCTCACACGGAAT
>NW_007043131.1:0-695 GCF_000164805.1 Carlito syrichta
AGGACTCCTTTAACAGACCGTTCTGTTTAATACCTCAGCTTCTGAGCCCACCCTAGGCACTCCCATTTTTTTCTTAAAGTGATCTTTCTTTCCCCATAGCATTTATCACCTTTTAAACATTCTGTATAATTTACTTATTTAGTATGCTTATTGTGTATTATTTGCATTCACCCACTCAAATGTAGATCCCTTGAAGGCAGGAGTGTTTGCGCTGTTAAGTAATAACTGCAGGTGCCTGGAACAGTACCCACACGTAGTGGGCACTTAGTAGCTCTGTTCTGAATAAATGAATAAACTGGAAATTAACTGAATCTGATTCAAGAACAGATTAGAGTCATCTTTTCTATATCAGTCTATGAGAAAATTATAACTGTCAAGCATAGAATCTACCACCAACCAATTCCTCACTCTCGTTCAAGTGAATACTGTGAGTTTTCCAAATGAAAGTTTAGCTTATCAATTGTAATGGAAAATGTATATCAGACATCAAAAGAAGTCAATTCACGACTTACCTTTAGAAATGGACTTTTTAAGCTGGGCTCGGTGGCTCAGCCTGTAATCCCGCGCCTTTGGGAGGCTGAGGTGAGTGGATTGCCTGAACCCGCGGGTTCGAGACCCACCTGGACAGTGAGACCTTATCTCTACAATAAATCAAAAAATCAGCCAGACGTGGTAGCGCATGCCTGTAATTCCGG
>NW_007043132.1:0-498 GCF_000164805.1 Carlito syrichta
TTCTTTCCTGTATATAGATTTAACCCAGATTTATAACTTCTTTCCATTTACACAATACCAGAAACATCTCATATAAATGTAAATGGAGAAAAATAGACAACGATGACACATATCACTGTAAGTTTTAAGTATAACCATCAAGTGAACCCTTATTGCTGTCCAGCAATCCTGATCACTCTCCCTGTACATTTTTTCTCTTAGGCACAATTTCTGCTCTCCTCAATCTGTAAAAATCTACTTCCCAACTTGTGACCCTTCACTTGATTTGCATGTTTCTTAGGTCACTTAAAAAACCATATCAAGCCAGGCTCGGTGGCTTAGCCTGTAATCCCGCACCTTGGGAGGCTGAGGTGAGTGGATTGCCTGAGCCCGTGGGTTCGAGACCTGCCTAGACAGGCGAGACCTCATCTCTACAATAAATCAAAAAATTAGCCAGGCATGGTAGTGCACGCCTGTAGTTCCAGTTCCTTGGAAGGCTGAGGTGGAAGGATCGCCGGA
>NW_007043133.1:0-859 GCF_000164805.1 Carlito syrichta
CTGTCTTACTAGCTACCTAAATACAAAACACACTGGCTTGCCAGCTTAATTAACTACCTACCTACTAAGTTAACATGCTGGCCAGTGTGCTGACTTAAAAAAGTTACTTAACTAGCTAGCCTGCAGACTAGGCAGCTGCCTTAATTAGCTAGCTACCTTGCTAGGCAACTGGCTAGCCAGCTGACATAACTAACTGACTTAATGTACTAGCCAGCTGACTCATCTATATGACTTAACTAGATAGCTACCTAGCTAGCCAGTTGACTTAACTAGCTGACTTAACTAGCTAGCTACCTAACTAGCCAGCTTCCTGGAAAGCTCACTTAAGTAGCTGACAAAACCAGCTAGCCAACTGGTTGGCCAGCTGACTTAATTAGCTAGCCAGCTGGATGGCCAGCTGAATTAACTAGCTGTCTTTAACAGCTAGCCAGTTGGCTAGCCAGCTGACATAACTAGCTAGCTACCTAGCCAGTCAGTTGGGAGGCCAAGTGAATTAACTAGCTGTTTTAACTAGCTATCCCGCTTGCTAGCCAGCTGATATAACTAGCTTTCTACCTAGCTAGCCTGCTGGATAGCCAGCTGACTTAACTAGTTGACTCTACAATCTAGCCAGCTTGCTAGCCAGCTGTCTAAACTAGATGACTTAACTAGTGAGCTAGCTGGCTAGCCAGCTGACTTAACTAGCTATCTAGCTAGCTAGCTGACTAGTCAGCTGAATTAACTAGCTGACATATTTAGCTAGCCAGCTGGCTAGCCAACTGAGTTAACTATCTCGCTGTCTAGCTAGTAATCTGGCTAGCAACCTGACTTTATAGCTGACTTGTATAGCTGGCCTGATTGCTAGTCAGCTAAATTAGCT
>NW_007043134.1:0-919 GCF_000164805.1 Carlito syrichta
AGAACCCGCTTTGGACCGGACTTAATGGACTCCTCCCTTACCTCCTCCCTGTCTTGGGCCCCCTCTTTTGCCTCCTTTTGCTCATAACCTTCGGTCCCTGGGCGTTTCGCCATTTTACTAATCTTATCAAAAGACAAATTGATGCTGTCCTCTCTAAACCTATCCAAGTCCATTACCAACGGCTGGCATTGGCAGAACGCACGGAAAAGGACTACTACGGCTCCCTCCCTACGGGGACGACATGATAACCAGAGGCATGTCTACCCTCTCCCTTTAAGGGGAACAGGGTATGAGCGCCGGGATGAGTGTAGAACAATGTATTGCAAGGGAAGGTCTCAAAAACTTCGACCTCCTCTGGGTATCCCTGTGAGCACGCCTGGCTTGCATAGAGGTTGGTATCTAATTTTCTAATTTTCTCAAAAATCAATTCTGGCTCTGCCTCTCCTCCCCAAAAGATACCAAGAGCCAATGGTGGTGGACTCGGAGAATCCACGGGAGGAGCCGGGCCCCTACTCCCTCACCCGGTTAATGCTCACCATCCCTTCTGTCTTTGAACAGAAAGGGAGGAGATGTTGGGAGCCATTTTAAAAATAGCAATCATCTCATATAAGCCTTCTTCTTTGTCCTCCGAAAAGCCCGCGCGCGCCAAACCACAACACCCCTCCCACCTCCTCTCCTCATACCACCCACTACTCTTCCTCCTATCATAAGCCGCCACACGCCCTATTTCAGCCCGCCCCTCTTTGCTATGTATATAAGCAATCGCCTAACAATAAAATTTAGAGGCTTGATCAGAACTCTGTCTTGCCTCCATTCTGCGTGTCTCCTGTCTCTTTCTCTCTTGGTCTCTCTCTCTCTTTTCACCAGCAGCAGGTAGTCCTCCTCGTGCCCACGTTTTACTTGTCCCGCTGGTCGGGAC
>NW_007043135.1:0-732 GCF_000164805.1 Carlito syrichta
TCGCTACACACCTCCGTGCATGCGCGGGCACACACACACACACACACACACACACACACACAAACACACGGGTCAGGGATGAACACACTCCCACAGAATTAGAAAGAGCAAGAGCATGGCGAGCAAGTGGTAGCTGGGGAAGGAAGTTGTCATCTCTGGTGCCATAGGCAGCTGCCAGGAGAGCAGTGGATCCTGTAGACAGTGTGGTTGCTGGGTTGGGGGAGCTACCTACCAGAAAGGCAGCGTCCACCCAGGTGTGATCGTTCTTCATCTTGTCTTTTATTTTTGCATCACACTGATGCTTCTGATGACGATGTGGTGAATTCCAGGTGTTGCTTTGTGTTCCTCTCGGGTCCAATGACCCAGTGACCCTGTGTCCAGAACACACTTTGCAGAGGTGGGGGGGCATGGGTGGTGTCGCCATTGGGCTGGAGGAAACAACGAGGCAGTGGAGTGGAGTTGGTGGGGCAGCAGCAGAAAGGGATCCCTAACCACCACTCAGACAGCTCAGGAGAAGTTCAGCTCCGCCCGCTAACAATACAATTCAATATCACGGAAAATGGAAGGCCACATGTAAAATCCGGCGCGTAAACTCCCCACTGATCCTTGCCCTGGTGACACCCTAAACCGTCAAGGGACATTCCACATCACCCTCCATTTCCGCCTCCTCCCCAAAAGCATGGGGCGCTGTCCACCCAGTGCAGGCTGGGCCTGCTGTTTCCCTCTGCACTG
>NW_007043136.1:0-752 GCF_000164805.1 Carlito syrichta
GTCAGTGTCTTCTTTCCAGCTCTGAGTCCTGGAAGTTCAGTTCCCGGCAAGTGAGTCCGAGAGGCTGGGGTTCCTTCCTCCACCTGTTGCCCACTCACAGGACTGGAGCTCTGTCCCGGGCCTGGCAGGCTGGGAAAATGGGGTCAAATTGTCTGCAAGCTGCTTTTCTTGTAGAGCAGAGGTTGCATGCTGGTGGCGGCCACCTGTGAGGACTTCGAAACATGACCTCACTCAGCACCCATCCTGAAGCATGGGTGTCACTCCAAGAGAAGTGGGTCTCTGTCCTCACCTTTGGCTCCACAGCATGGGTTTAGAGGAGGTTTTCCTCGCATTAGAGGCCCCTCGTATGATCACAGCCCTCTGAAATTACCACTAAAAGGGTTGGCTACTGTTCAAGGAGAGTATGTGGCAAGAACAAATCCAAGGGTGCTTTCCGCAAGGTTGAGGGGTGAATATTCGTGGTGAGAAGTAAAGGAGACTCATAGATCCATAAGAAAAGCAAGCGAAATCGTTGGCTATGGACAGCTGGGAAGCGTATCCCAGCAATCAAAGCACACTTCATCGCGCACCAGGACGACTCCTGCTAAGGGTAGGCCAGGCCTGGAATCTCCCCCCTCTCGTCCAGCACTTTGGCAGACTGAGGACGGAAGATGGCTGGAGCCCAGGACTTGGAGACGCGACTGTCTAACATCACGCAGCCTCATCTCTATCTCCAAATGTCATCAGTGAGCTGGGAATGGAGATACAGGCTT
>NW_007043137.1:0-718 GCF_000164805.1 Carlito syrichta
CCAGGGGGTTCTGGGGGTTCCAGCGTGGACACAATGAACCAGTGACCCTGTGACATGCACTTGCTTTGCGGAGGGAAGGGTGTGGGCTGCATTGACCGGGAGGGACAGAACAAGGGACTGCGGTGTAGTAGGTCCAGCGGGTGGGCCAGTGTTGGACGGCAGCAGTGGTGGATTCCTGGCCGCCCAAATGACATCTCTGTAGATGTGCTCACAACACTCACAACACTCTAACATTGTGGGATATGGTATGCCACACACACGCTTACCGTATGCACGCTCGATGCTTGCCCTCTTATCCGGCCATGCCCTGGAATCCTTCCGTGACATCCTCCCGTCACCCTCCAATGCAGGCCCCTCTCCAAATTCACCCGACGCTACCACCCCATGTAGGCTGTGCTGCGTGTTTCCCTCTGTCCTGCCCCGACCAAAGACCATAGACACGGTGGCCTTTGTAACTTGTTGTGCACAAGTCCACCCTGCAACTCACGCCCTGTCCCATGCACTCACACTCACACACTTGCTCACACTAGGACAACTCTCCTTTGCTGGACTCCCTCACCCCTGCTCTAGCTATGTTGGGTGGATGCCCAGGGCCTTGTTGAAAGGGCGCCCAGCCAGTCTCTTCTGATACAGAACTAATACTGTCTCTGCAACTTCACACAACTTTGGGCCACCTGCATAACCTTAAGCAATGCAATACCAAAGAGCCATATCCATA
>NW_007043138.1:0-3166 GCF_000164805.1 Carlito syrichta
GGACTGGTGTCTGGCTGCTCACATTGCAATCATCCGTTACTCCTCAAGTCTGCCAGAAGAGTAGCATCCATTAAAAGCTTTATATTTGAATTAGTCATGGGTACTGTCGTCCTTAATTTCTGAACTCTTATCTTTGGTTTCACAATTTCTCTTCCATCTTACTTCTGGGTGCTGTTGTTGAGGTATCTTTTGCTGAGGTGGACAGAAAGCAACTTCACTTTCTATCATGGAGTGAAGATTCTTATTGTGTTCAGAGAAGGCCAATTCTAATTTATGACTGATGGAGTTATTTAAAGTCTAGAGAAATTAAAGTTTTTTTATAGTGTACTATCTCTAAGATGGCACAGTTATCTGCTCATGATACCCTGCATTTCTCCTGACTCAAGGGCAAACAATGCATATTCTGAGTATTTTCAGAAGTCAAGAAAAGCAGGCACAATTTAGGAAAGAAGGCAGAGAAGCTGTGTGATCACGTTTAGCAATGGCTGGATTTGACAAAAGCAAACAGCACACTTGAGAACTCCAGGTCACCCTGGTCTGGGTTAGAAGCCAGGATTTCCCCTAACCTGCTAGGCAAACTGGACAAGTTACTGAGCTTCCTGGCTCTAAAATCACTCAGAAGCTTATTGGAGAATTGTGCAAACTTACTCCGCCTCCAAAATATTGAGTCAAAACCTGCCTAATAGCAAAGATCCAGTGATCCAAATGAATGTTAAAATTTGATGATAACTAGAGTACCATACAATAGGTCTTCCATAAGTAGTGAGTTAATTCACTTAGAGCGTCTACTATCTCCCTGATGCTGTGGGAGGCTCAGTGTATATAACAGAAAACAGAAACTAACACTAGCCTTGACTCCCAAAGTAGGAGAAACAGACTTGAATCTCACAAGTGAAAAGCTAATTACAAATTGAGAAGAGTCCTCAGAAAGTCTTGAATAAGACCTTATCATCATAAGGAATTTTACTTGAGCAGGGATATGAAAGAAGACAGATTATTATTATTTTTAAAATTTGTCCATGACTGTGTTAGAGAGACACACTGTCATTTTTTTTCTTTCCCAGAGCACTTTTCATCTTAACTTCTTTTGTGTTAATCAGTCTTGAACTTCTAAATATATGTTAGATCCCCTGGATTATACATTTTCTTTTTCTTTTTTTTGAGTTGGAGTCTCACTCTGTCACCCAGACTGGAGTGCAGTGGCCACTCCCGGCCCCTGCAGCCTCGACTTGCTGGGCTCCGGTGATCCTGCCGCCTCAGCCTTCCGAGTAGCTGGAATTACAGGCATGTGCTACCACACCTGGATGATTTTTTAATTTACTGTAGAGATAAGATCTCACCAAGTTGCCCAGGCAAGTCTCGAACCCACGGGCTGAAGCAATCCACTCACCTCAGCCTCCCAAAGGCGCAGGATTACTGGCTGAGCCACCAAGCCAGGCTTACATTTTCTTTTTCTTTCTTGGCATCCAATCCTGGGCTCCAAGCAACTACATGCCCTGCATTTACGCAGCAGACATAAATTCCTTAACTTTCTTCCTCAGTGGGAGTTCTCTCAAAAAGGATATTTAGCCCAGTCAAGGAGATGTATCTCTTTACTAATCCAGACAGCACCTAGAGCATCCACAGAAGTTCATCGAGTTCAAAAAGGTCAAGCTCTCTCTTTGGATATGTAATATTATAGTCATTACTTTCCCTTGGTTTCTCCTTTAAGTAATATTCTTAGACTCCACTGAGTCCTGACCTCCCACCTATGATTGCTGGTTCCCAAGTCATCACATTAAGAGTAATAGCACAGTCAGACAAAATAGTGGTCACCTGAGTGACCAAACCTCCAGAATAAGAAATAGAAAAAAAAGAAGAGATCCCAAACCATTTCCACCCACCAACTCTTGATATGTGGGTTCAGAGGTGGTCAGCATTGGAACAAGGGCAAGTACTCATGAACTCTAATTACTATACCACAGAATATACCTCCCAGAAATATTTCAACATTACCATTAACTCATGTTTATAACCTTATTTCACTGATGTTTCCTCATCTTGCTCAGTAAAGCAACATTTAAATGCAAATCTAACCATATCACTCTTCACTGCTTAAAGTACTTTGAAGGCTTCTGATGAAACCACAAAGTTCAATTTCCTACGAGTCCCTTCATCTCCCATGGTGTTTTCACCTTGAACTGTATCCACCCACCATATTAAAGACTTAGAGATTTCCAAATATGCCTTATTTTTTCATGTGTCTGAGACTTTTATCATTCTCATTTAAGAGAAGTCAACAGTGTGAACATTGTGACCCATAGGTAGTGGGGAGCAGGCAACCTGAGACCCAATTCCCACCACCACACACTATGTCCATGTACTGAATATGCATATGTACTCACTGAATCTAAAATTAAAAAAAATAATAATACTGACGAATAGAGAGTCTTCTCACGAGGTTAAATCGTTACATTTTCTTCCAATGTTCATTAGTAATCTTTCAGAGATTAATGCATAATTACCATCCATTCAAAGCTCTATGTTTGGAGGTAGTCATCCCTGGGTACTTTTTTCGTTCATGAGTTGGTATCTGTGGTCTCCCAATTTATTTTCCTTCTTACTTCTGGGTGCCTTGGCAGAGGTACGTTGTGCAGAGATGGATACAGAAGGTAACTTTTTTTATTATAAGAAGGGGGGGTACAATTCAGAATATGGTAGACAAACGTTGATTATGCAGATATTTTTGTTGATAAGATATGCCCCTCCCTCCCCTAGCAGTTTCCCTCAACTGCCAATTCCACCCCTCCCCTACCCTGACAGTTTCACACTACTGCCAATCCCTTTCTTAAAGTATTATAAAAACTGTTCAAGGTCTGCTTATGAGTGAAAACATATGGTACTCTGTTCTTTGTTTGTGTGATAGATCACTGAGTATGATCGACTGTAAATCCATCCAAGTTGATGCAGAGTCCATATGTTTGTCCTTCATTATGGCTGTGTAATATTCCATTGTGTATATGTACCAAATTTTTTTTATCCAGTTCAGCTTTTATGAGCAACATGGTTGGTTCTATGTTTTTGCTATTGTGAATAGAGCTGCAACAAACATACATGTGCAGGTATCTTTTTTGTAGAATGATTTGAGTTCCCCTGGGAATATCCCAATAGGAGAATTGTTGGGTCA